>NC_136525.1:55650998-55750998 GCF_053919585.1 Euprymna scolopes | reverse complement strand
CCTGGTTACGGTATTTGCTCTGCCTAATGGTGTAATTTATAATGTTATTTGATTATATACATGTGTATTATATATTGTATTGTATTTTGTTAACTTTTAATGCCGTATTCAGTGGTTCTACTATATATATATATATATATATATATATATATATATATATATAAGAGCAAACAGTTAATAAAACATGTTAAAAACACTTTGAAAAAAACGTTAAAAACATATTTAATCTGAAAAGGAAACACTTGATAAGCGGATAGTCCTTAATCCGCAGAGTTTCGAAGAAATACTTTCCTTCTCATCAGAGGGTAAGAATTAGCAAAATGCAGGATCGGATTTTGCATACAAAAGTATTTGATGAAACTGCAAGTAAGTCAAAGATCTTACTTGATAACAAAAAGGGAAGCAGAGGGAATATGGTGAAGAAAAAGGTGATTACACGTGAATGGATAGTCTGGTGAACGGTAAATAATCGAATGACGGTAAAATCCAAAAATATAAATCCAAGAAAGTTAATTGAATTTCCATTTGCACAAGCAAAATCCAAGGAAATCACGTAATTGGAAGATGGTGCAAAATAATCCAAAAGGCCGAAATCCGTGGAATAATTTACACATTTGTAAAAGGAAAAGGAGAAAAATTCCAATAATATTAATAAAAGAAAAATAAGATATGCTTTTCATACGGCTGCCGAGACATAATGTAAATAAGATCAGGGAAGAAGAAGAAGAAGAAAAAAAAAGATCAGGGAAGAAGAGGAAAAAAAAATTAAATGGTGATAAAATTAAATATAAAGTAGAAAAGCAAATGTCAAAATGACCCAGACAAAAAGATGTTAAAAGGCGCAAAAAAAATGTAGGGCAAAAAAATAGGTCAACTGAAATGTACAGGTTATTACTTAAGAAAATGTCAGCAAGAGTTGTTAAAAGACACTAAATGGAAATAAATAAATTAATAAATAATAAAAAAAAAAATATACTCCTATAATTTTTTTTTATTTGTGTATTGATATTCATATTAAAAACCCTCTTTTCTATTTATTTAAAAAGAAATTACAACTTTATTATATATAGGGTGTGGAATTGCATACATTTGCAGAAGATCTAGCTAATTTGCATATTCTTTTAAACATTCATTTTAATTAATTTCTTATTAGTTTTTTAAATTTTCTTGTGGGATAATCATCTTTAGTTAACTATTACGTATAATTATATTCATGCAGATATTCTACATGATTTATACTTGCGTAATATTTGCGTAAAAAAGTTATAGTAAACACAAACCTCTTTCTATATATATTTTTATGTATGCATATATATATTTTTGTTTAAAAAATTTTGCCTACCAAACTCTTCGTAGAGAACCCACACAAAACTTTATATTTGGGTTTAAGCTGGAGAAAATTGGCGCAAAAGTGTGAAAATTAAAAAAGTAAAATTTTCCAGGTGACGGTCAAACGACAGCAATACGAATATGCATGCATAACGTAATAGTTATTGGTTCATGTTTTCATTTTTAGCTTTGCAGCAAACATGTCTTCATAGCTCAGGCATTAACGTCAAAGGAAAAAGTAAATCGTAAGATAAACATTTTGGTTTCGATTCTCGGTGGTGGCGCACAAGTCTTTTTTATTCCAAAGAAGGCACCACTTATTAAGGCCCAAAGGCCACTCGAGGATAAGGGTCAAAGAGTGCACAGTAGTCAATGGGACAGTATCATAGTAATCGTTACTATATATTGGGTCCAATCTAATAATAAATATGAAATCTGCATTAATCAAAATATCATATTTAAGCGTATTTTATGACCGGGCAATGCCAGGCCGGCCTGCTAATATATATATAGGTACTAGAGTGATCCGGATGTAAATAATAACATTATTTAAAAAGCCATTCTTAACATGGGGAGGGTGCTTTGTACCTATTCTGTACTTCAACCTTACAATTGAATATAAAAACATATCATAAAACTTTAATTAAACTTGGAAATATGATTTTAAAAAAAAAGCGCGGATCACTCTCTGCACTAGCACCTATATATATTTATGTTTTTTTTTTTAAAGGCGATGAACTTTAAATTAACAACTATTTTCTTTAATTGCAGATCTGTCAGTTATTCTCAATTCAGCTTGATTTGGCAATTCACCTTGTGATTTCACCAGGACAGAGACCCATGCCACGCAATGCGCGATACGATCATTTGATGAACGAATAATTTCACAAAATGTCAACTGGCCACCAGATGCGTGCGATTTAACCTCATCAAATTATTTTCTGGAGATATTTTGAAAAGTTCCATGTCTACACCAACAAACCAAACACAACAGACCACTTGGAAAACATTTGACGTGTTATTGACAAAATACAATCTAATTTAATGCAATCTGCATAAATTAAAATATCATGTTAAAAAGTATTGTATGACCAGGTAACACAGTGTCCAGCTAGTCTTTGAAATAAAAATATTTTTCTGGGATTTATTTTAATTTAAAATTTGCCGCCTCAGCAAAAAAAATAAAATATATATATATATATATATATATATATATATATATATATATATATATACACACACACACACACACACACACACACACACAGAATTAAAGGCAAATTTGTAATCATGCCGAAAATTATTTCGTTTACATTTCTTGCATCATTAATTTTTGATCAAATTCATTTAAAAAAAAAAGAAAAAGTTATATTTTTCTCAGAATGTGTTTCAATTTGAAATTCTAAACAAAATGCAAAAATAAATTAGTGAAAAAAATTATTTTTATATTTTAAAAATAGCAATTAAAAATACACAATTAATAAAAAACATATTTTTCTTTTCTTTTTTTTTGTTTTTAGATGAGGGTTCTCAACCAGGGGTCAATTTACTCGTAAGAGTTAAAATATTATATAATTGGGGATAAATAATTGAAGTACACATTAATTTAAAAAATATAATTATTTCATTTTCAGATTGTGTACATACCTGGATTCATATGTCCAATATGGTTTGGACTTTGTTGTTAAAGTTCTAAATGATAAAAAAGTTATTTTTAACCTTCTAGTTTTTCGGTCATTTTATGATTTTTTTTTATGGGTTGTTGTTTTTTTTTGTTTTACGGCATATCAACCTTTTTCAGGTTATTTAATGCCGAATCTAGTTATTTTGAGGAATGATTTTTAATGGAGTATATTTGCTTTTTAAATCGGATTCTATTTAACCCATAGTTGGGACCCTAACAAGTACTACCACTCCGGGTCAGAGTGGACCTGGGAGCAATGGCAATTAAAGGCCCCCCAAGGCCCACAAGGTGGGGGGGGGGCCTCACCATCGGATATAGTTTTAGGTCATATCCAGGACCGTTTTTGTATGGGAGTAGGTGGTCAAATGGAGAAATACATAAAGCCGAGAGGTCAATGATGGAGGAAAGATTTAAAATGGCCGAATTAGTGACTTGTATTTAGAAATTAACATGAGAAAAAAAAAAAAAGGTGAAGCTCATCAATTTGTGCAAAGAATGAAAAGTATTTGAAATTCATGGAAAATGGAAAATTATCATCAAATGAAATATTTTGTGTAAATAAATTTACTTTCAAGTCAAATTCTTGAGATTTTAAAAATTAAAAAAATAAAACCTGAGAATGTTTATTGCATGAACACTCCGGATAATCAGGGAAGAAGTTAAACACTAAATTTTTACGACCCGCCCCAGCATATTATAAACACCCCAACCTCCCCATGTTAAGAATGGCTTTCAGAATAAACAACTCCCCCCACCTCGAAACCCATTCTTAACATGGGGTGGTTGGCCACTCACATCATTGAATAAGGTTCAGATTTTGAAATTGTAAATCTGTTAATGAGGCAAACGTACAGATTACCATGTTTGATGTCATTCCTAACCCGACAATAAAGATGGCGGAGGTTTTTTTTGTGTGTGTCAACACACCTGGCAGATAGCATTCTTGCCATGTAAAAAAAAGTTCAAAAGGTATTGTTTCACGTGTTTGTGTGAATTTGATGACATAAGACAACATTGCAACGCAGAGATGAGTGACCAATAGTAAAAGAAAATCTGAAATCCCAACCCGCACCCCCAACCCCACCCTCATTTCTAGAGAGAGAGGAGTGACTCAATCCTTACCCTTCAAAAAAAAAAACAAAAAAAAAACAAAAAAAAAACTGATCATCACTGCAAAAAATTTGCATGATCATTTTCTCTTGATATTTTGTTTGTTCAACTTTTTAAATGACGATTGATAATTTGTGTAATTTTTGGTTTCGCAACGTTTCATCCAAAACCTGAGATTAACATCCAAAATAAGAAAAATAATTTGAATAATCCAAACACATTTTTTTCCGCTCATGTTTTGCCAAACTGACAGTAGAAAATGGATCTTTTGTTTAATTTTGACAATTCCTTCTAAAATCTTGTTTCCTCTATTTTGTACTTATATTACATGAGGAACGTTTCTGATAAAGGGGGAAGAATTGCTGTTTTCTTGGAATCTATTTATAGAACATCTCTTATTAGTTGATTTTTGACTTTGAAATGATTTTTTTTTTTTTTTTGAACTTTTGCCTTATTTGGAGTGATTTCTATAATAAAAATGATTTTTTTTTTTTTTTTTTTTAAACTTTTGCCTTGGAATGATTTCTATAATAAAAATGATTTTTTTTTTTTTTTTTTTTAAAACTTTTGCCTTATTTGGAGTGATTTCTATAATAAAAATAATTTTTTTTTTTTTAACTTTTGCCTTATTTGGAGTGATTTCTATAATAAAAATGATTTTTTTTTTTTTTAACTTTTGCCTTATTTGGAGTGATTTCTATAATAAAAATAATTTTTTTTTTTTTTAACTTTTGCCTTATTTGGAGTGATTTCTATAATAAAAATGATTTTTTTTTTTTTTTTTTTAACTTTTGCCTTATTTGGAGTGATTTCTATAATAAAAATGATTTTTTTTTTTTTTTTTTAAAACTTTTGCCTTATTTGGAGTGATTTCTATAATAAAAATGATTTTTTTTTTTTAACTTTTGCCTTATTTGGAGTGATTTCTATAATAAAAATGATTTTTTTTTTTTTTTAAACTTTTGCCTTATTTGGAGTGATTTCTATAATAAAAATGATTTTTTTTTTTTTTAAACTTTTGCCTTATTTGGAGTGATTTCTATAATAAAAATAATTTTTTTTTTTTTAACTTTTGCCTTATTTGGAGTGATTTCTATAATAAAAATGATTTTTTTTTTTTTTAAACTTTTGCCTTATTTGGAGTGATTTCTATAATAAAAATGATTTTTTTTTTTTTTAACTTTTGCCTTATTTGGAGTGATTTCTATAATAAAAATGATTTTTTTTTTTTAACTTTTGCCTTATTTGGAGTGATTTCTATAATAAAAATGATTTTTTTTTTTTTTTTAACTTTTGCCTTATTTGGAGTGATTTCTATAATAAAAATGATTTTTTTTTTTTTTTTTAACTTTTGCCTTATTTGGAGTGATTTCTATAATAAAAATGATTTTTTTTTTTTTTAACTTTTGCCTTATTTGGAGTGATTTCTATAATAAAAATGATTTTTTTTTTTTTTTAACTTTTGCCTTATTTGGAGTGATTTCTATAATAAAAATGATTTTTTTTTTTTTTTAAACTTTTGCCTTATTTGGAGTGATTTCTATAATAAAAATGATTTTTTTTTTTTTTTTAACTTTTGCCTTATTTGGAGTGATTTCTATAATAAAAATGATTTTTTTTATTTTTTTTTAAACTTTTGCCTTATTTGGAGTGATTTCTATAATAAAAATGATTTTTTTTTTTTTAAACTTTTGCCTTATTTGGAGTGATTTCTATAATAAAAATGATTTTTTTTTTTTTTTAACTTTTGCCTTATTTGGAGTGATTTCTATAATAAAAATGACTTTTTTTTTTTTTAAACTTTTGCCTTATTTGGAGTGATTTCTATAATAAAAATGATTTTTTTTTTTTTTAACTTTTGCCTTATTTGGAGTGATTTCTATAATAAAAATGACTTTTTTTTTTTTTTTAAACTTTTGCCTTATTTTGAACGATTTCTAGAATAAAAAAATAATTGTAAATTCCTGTATTACTGATATTTCAGTTTTTCATCTCCAAAACCAGTTGGTTTATTGAGGCGCTTATGCACAGCTGGCAGAACAGCAGAGAGATTCACGTTTTTATTCCGAAAATATAATTAAAAGTGTTGTGCTAAATTTGTCAAAATTCAAAACAAAATACAAACAGTCAGCACGGGTAACCATTTTATCCACAGGTGGTAATTGATTGGACAAAACAAAGAAACAAGGACAGTATCATTAAATTGATAACTCACTCAGTCATATCAGCAATCCCAAAGCGTCCTGCGTTGGGTTGAGACAGCATCCGCACCCCGTTCATCAGCGCAGATTCTTGCGGATTTGGCTCTGCAATCATGGAGGGATTCTGTGTTGTACGCACGATCAAGGCTTCCATAGCCGGTCGTAACGCAACGATTTTCGAAGCAAGATTCGGGTCCATCTTCAGATTAATCCTAGGAATTAAAAAGAAAAAGAAATTAAATTTATACACAAAAGCTAAGAATTCATCAAACACCTTGGCCTAAATTAAAGACATTGCCAAAGCTGCTGCAAAAAACATGGACTCCCTCCATCGCACTAGAAAACTCACACATGACAATAGCTACCATTTCCCTGATGCATGGAGTATTGTTGCCACATCTGGACTAGTGTACTGGTCACTAGTCTTTCTCTTTAGAACACGTTTCAAAAAAAAAATCTCCAATCTAATATGTCTATCCGCACTATCAACCAAGCTCCAAATCCTGTCCCATCACTGCAATGTTGCATTCTTGCACTTGTTGTACAAATACTTTAATGGAATGTGTTTTCTAAAGAACTTGTAGCACTGGTTTCCCCTCTAATGTAAATACCCGTGACTAATCCGACAACTAGCCAAATCCCATCCCTTCACTGCAGAAGTTCTTCTGGAAAGCCTTCTATTCTGAAAGTTTCTACCCTCGAACTTCTAGACTTTGGAATTCCTTCCCTGTATTCTGCTTCCCTTACTGTATTAACATTCAGAAATTTAAATACAAATAAAATAAATAAAACTAAAAAAAAAAAAAAAGTGAATAGAAATAAATAAAAATGAATAATTAAAATACAAATAAAATAAATAAAACAAAAAAGCCTAAATATTCTAAACTAAAAATAAATAATTAAAATACAAATAAAATAAATTAAACAAAAAAAATCTAAATATTCTAAACTAAAAATAAATTAAAATACAAATAAAATAAATAAAACAAAAAAAAAATCTAAATATTCTAAACTAAAAATAAATTAAAATACAAATAAAATAAAAAATAAATAAATAAAAGTGGATAGGAATAAATAAAAATAGAAAATAATTAAAAATAAAATAAAGAAAAAAAAAAAAAAAAATGAAAAAAAAAAACAAAAACAAAAAAAAAAAAACAAATAAAAGAAAAACTGACCAATCATCCAGGATAACAAGACCGTCGCAGTAGACAACAGATCGGGATGCAAATAGTAAAAGCTGAAGTGGTGTGATCATTGTCATTTGCTTACAGGATACAGCTCGAGTACGGATCTGGAAAAAAAAAACACAATCAATACTTTGTTAAATATACCACATATACACCAACTAGTAAATATTTCCGTTAAGAGTGCTTTCAGAATGACAAGTGCCACAGGTTAAAGGTCAGCAGAGATTAACTGGACCCCAATTTTTTTATTTTTTGGTTTTGTTTAACGGCATATCAACCCTTTGTGAGTTATTTAATATTGTATCCAGTTATTTTATGAGATTTTTATTCTTCAAACTCCTTGTATTTTCAATCGTTAGTTTGTAGTTTTTGGTTTGTTTGTTTTATAGTGGATTTTGTCATTTTTGTTCTCGGCTTTGCAGAATATGATTGGGTTTTGCAATGGGAGGGGGAAAAGGGTTACAGTATTATTGATCGGTGCATTTTAAGTTTGAAAACCAATCAGTAAGTGGGGGAGATAGAAAGAGAAGGCGAAAATAGGAGGACGGAAAAGTGGGAAAAGGCAAGTTTTTTTGGAACTGGACCCAAAGTGAAAGAGCCGAACTGTTAGAATATGTAACAGATATTAAGTCATAGAGAGGATGATAGCAATAAAGGCCGTCACGCAAGAATGACGGACATATAACAAAATGGGCCGATAAGATATAAGTATTATTAAATTAATTTGGAATTAATTTTGAGACGATTTGTATTATAATTTTTTTTTTTCATTTGTTTGCGGACTATTATCCTCATTTCCTAGTTGTTGTTTCCACGTTAGGCCAATTATTCCTCTGGTCTTCGTCAGGTGGTTTAACCACGACAGGATAGGAATATCGACTCCTCTTACTACACCCACAGTAATTACTGACTTCAATAGTTGTTGTCATCTAACCACGGTTTGGCCAAATAATCCTCTGACCGGCTTTGGGTGAAATTGAAACCTCCAGACAATGCTCACCTGGAATCGTAGATATTCCGCATCTCTATCCAAAATAATTCCAAAATATAATAATCGGTAGGAACCCGACAATTGGAAGAACAAAAAAATGTGGATTTATAAAACAAAAAAAAAAATCCAATATTGATTGCGCTTCAGGGCCCGTGGCGCAGTGGATAGAGATGCGCCTGAAATTTGTCAAGGAACATTTGGAGAAACCTTCAAGTTTTGGGATAAAATATGGTCAGACAAAACAAAAATTGAGTTATTTGGTTGAAATAGTGTTAAGAAGAACTCAGTGTTTGACCCAAAGAATACCATTCCTACAGTGAAGTTTGGAGGTGGGAGCATAATGGTTTGGGGTTGTTTCTCTTCAGCTGGCCCTGAAAAACTTCACATCATAGAAGAGAAAATGAATTCTCAAATGTATCAGGCTACACTTGACGATAATCTCTTGAAATCTGCAAAGGATTTGAACTTGCCTAATGGTTGGATATTCCAGCAGGACAACAATCCCGAGCAAAGGTAACTACCACTTGGTTTTTGGGGAAAAAAATAAAGGTATTAGGATGGCCAAGTCAATCACCTGACCTCAACCCAACTGAAAATCTGTGGCGAGAGTTAAAGTTTATAGTACAAAAGAGAGAACCGAGGAATATGACAGAACTTAAACGAATCTGCCAAAAAGAGTGGAATAAAATTCCAGTTAAGATTTGTAACAATCTTGTAAGGAAATATCCCAAACGTTTGGAAGCTGCTATGGCGAGTAAAGGTCATATTACTAAAAACTAATACGAATTTTTGTGTGTGTTGGATACTTTTTGAACCTTAGATGACATTTATGTAATTATCTAGTGAATGCGAAGTTATATATGATTTTTGATATGAGATTTGTATTTATCATACAAAAATACATTAGAATAGCATTTTGTAATCGCTTTTTGTTATCATGTAACAAAAATAAATCAACGTTTTGCTTTGTAATAGATACTTATTACACCCACTTTTTATTATCATGATGATGATGTAGTAGTAGTAGTAGTAGTAGTCCTTCTTAGCTGAAGATGACAAGTTAGGGTCTCGGTGCTTTATCCTACGGTGTTGTAACATTCCATGCTAAGTGTGGAAAGTTTCCCCACAAATAGTGCATGGGTAGTTACCAGGATTGTTGCCTTTGGTAATGTTTTTATTCAGACCTGGCCTTTACTTTTGCCTCTATTTCTGCCTTTCATTTGTGAAGGCTCTGCACCAGCAACTTTTGCTAACTCTTCCCAATTTTTTGTGTTCATATTCATTGCTTTTAGGTGGCGTTTTATCACATCCTTGTAGCGGAGTTTCTGCTCACCAATTTTTCTGTATCTACATTCCAATTCTTCATACAATAGGATTTTTGGGATGTGTTAGACCCATGACCAGCAAGTGATAGGGAAAAGACTTGTCCTAAACATATCCGGATAACTACAGAGTGCCACGTGTTCTTGTTAAACACATTGGAGTACGAAAAGACTTTTGGATGAGAACAAAGCGTAATCCTGGAAGTACCTGTAAATAAATGTCTGTTTTTAATTAAAAAAAAAAAAAAAAAAAATGAGCCCAATTTTTTTTTGTGACAATTTGCATACATCGTATGCGTCCTGAGGCTGACATGTAATGACTTTGTTACACCTATCAGGCTTTCAGTGCTGACGACACGCTTTATATGATTTTGTTTTTCTGATTCCGATTAATTGGCCCACCACTAAAAAAAGAGTGAGCCAAATCTTTCCTTGTCTTTGTTTCCTTGCGACTGTCTGCATACAATGTGTGGGTCCCGAGTGTTGACATGTAATGACTACATTACAAGTATATTGAATGGCTTTTAAAGATCGACTTCCAAACTAACGAAGTTAGTATTTATTTCTCTTTTGCTCAAATGTCATTAATTCCTTCCATGTTTTCCTTGAATTTCCCCAGTGAACTGACCCTGATATTTTAACTGTTCTACATCCACTAACCATTCTTGAAAAAAAATAAAAAAATTATCAATGAAACTTTTGCACTTTTTTTTTTTTTTAATCCTTACATTTTTGTTTAAAATTCTTCAAACAATAGGATTTTTGGAATGCGATTGTTTTCCATTCTGCCCACATGTCCAGTTCATTGCAGTTGTGTGGTGACGAGTACGACTTCTATGCTGTCCATGTTGGCTCTGTCAATTTCAACATTTTCAGCATTTGACATAAAATCGTTCTGTTCAATTTTGATAATTTTTCTTAGGTAGCGCTGTTTTTATTGCTTCCAACCTCTTTATGTGGTCCGTGTACAGTGCGTAGGTTTCTGCTGAATATAGTAGAACAGATAGAACCACTGCTTTATAAACTTTGTATTTTGTTTCTAGTCTAATGCTGTTTTTTGACCATCTATAATATAAATCTCACCTGTCTGTTTAAATGTATGTATGTATGTATGTTTTTATGTCTGCCTAAAACTTTCACGAGATTGGTATCGTTTTGAAGCTCGATCCTTCGGACGACAAATATCGAAAAATTGGCTAAAAACATTAATTCCTTCATTCTCAACTGGGAAGTTTTCTACAAGGAGGGGTCGCTTTTTTCACCGATATTTTTCGAAAGTCATCCCTGGTTTTTGATTGACTAGCCTTAATTTAAACCATCACAACTTCTGGTTTGGGGATGGACATAACAGCAAAGACGTCACTTTGTTTCCACATTCTTTTCCTCCTTCGCGGTACAGGTTTGAGCCTGCCTGCCTACTCGTTTTTTTTTTTTTTTGCTCAATACACACCTCCAAACACTCGGGCAATGCCGGACACCCTGGTCAGTTAAATAAATAAAAGAAGAATGTCTTACCTTTTCACCAAAAATGAAGTATGGAGACGGGAAATGAATTTCAAAATTGCTGCAATTCACAGATGACTTGTGTACGAGGGCATGTTTGCTCTCAGTGGTCAGCACCTTGCGTTTCTCTTTGTGGTAACATACATTTGGATAGAGACCGATGCAAAGAAGAGTCGTCACCTGCGAAACAAAGAAACAACATCAATATGAGAAATCAGGACGAGAAGTTATGAAAAGCGATCCATTGTTTGTCGTTTAGTTAGGTTACTTGTATGTAACACGACTGATAAGGAAAAATGGCGCAGGCGGACAGGCAGCAAAAAAATGGCGCAGGCGGACAGGCAGCAAAAAAATGGCGCAGGTGGACAGGCAAGAAGAAAATGGCACAGGTGGACAGGCAGAAAAAAATGGCACAGGTGGACAGGCAGAAAAAATGGCACAGGTGGACAGGCAGAAAAAATGGCACAGGTGGACAGATAGGAAAAAAATGGCACAAGGGAAAAATGAAAACCTAACGGCGAGGTTATTAAATTACTATCTTCAATCAATCACGGAAAAAGAGACCCAGGTTTGGCTTCCGAAGGAGTTCTACGATTTTGTACGCTCCCCTGACCTGAAAACAGTAGACTACTTTGGTCATACGTTGAAAATATCACCAATGTGACCTCCCACAACACCAAAACCAACCTGATTGCTACTATTTGCTTAGCTCTCGCGGCGCTTGTAAAAAAGGCATGCTCCCAGTTCTGGACCTACATCGAGGCGGTGATTGAGACTGAAGGCGGCTACATTGAATAGATGCCAGCTCCACTACATAATCAAGTTACCTGAATCTATATTTTCAATAAAAGTTTTAAAATAAAGCTGTAGTGTTGTTTTCTTTAGGGCGAAAACTTATCGTTCTACTCTGTAGTTACCAATATCAATGAGGTAGGATGAAACGTATAATATATAGTTGTAACGATATTGTATGTGCTGGGAAGTACCAAATCACCTTGCTTACAGGCTAAGGGTACGGTGAGGTGTTGACACTTAGCCAAAGATGTCCCGTATGCCCAGAGGGATGAGAGGATTTGTTTTTATTGTGATAATGCAGAAAAAAAGTAATTTTTCAACAAAATGAAGTGGACATTTGGCACTTTTAAGTCTGACTTGATACGTTTAGAGATGTCACAATACACCGTGTGGCTTGTATTCAGCCAAAGAGTCACCTCCCAGGAAGGTTTGCTATAATAATAAAATTTGTTTAGAACAAAAAAATTCAGAGAAAAAGATAGAAAAGTATTTTGGAGGAAAGAAAAAGGAACAACAGAATAAAGAGAAATGGTAATACTGCCTAGAGAGAAGGGGAAACCACAAATTGATAAAACTGTTTTTGGAAAAATAAAGAACTTGCCTAATGGCCGCTGGACCAAATGCATTAGTGTTTGGGCTCCCAATCAGGGCTGGAAAATCTCCCCAAAAGAGCTAAATTGAAAAGCTTTTCTTCCTTTGACAGAATCCATCTGAATGAATCTAAGTTGGAAAAATATCCTGCATCTTGAAACCGTTAAGAATCTGAAGAATTTAATTCTTCTTTGCATAAAGTGTACCCTGAAATATCTTGTGAATAATTATTCTCGTTTATAAGAAAATGATTTGAGTTATTATCGAATTGCTTTCATTTGAAAACAGTTATTCACAGCATCGACTCCACAACCAACCAAGACTGCACCGACAAAAGCGTTATACCAGCTATTCACCAAAGCACCGATGAGAAGAACTACAGCATCTGACGACGAGCAGCCAGCCAGCGTGTTAAAGGTATTGCCATACAAACTTAAGGTTGTGTGTTTTTTGCACTCTGAGAATAAGAGCAGTAGTTCCAGAAACAAGTTTCTGGTTACATTTTGAAGGGTCCATCACTAGACAAAGATAAAAGTGTAGTTACAAGGACTTTATGTATTTAGGGATTGGAGATGGCCTAGACACATTAATCGGTCCGTGAATCAGGATTGGACAAAAAAACATCTTATTAGGTTACATAGTCATTAATTTTAAACTGAAAGAAATAAAATCAAAGAAACTATTGCTACTTACAATATCAAGATTGCCATCAGGACCCGTATAATTGTAAACTTTGGGCAGCATACTTTCATCTGGGAAACCTGCATTTGTTAGAATGTCTCGTAGTTGGTTCTGAAAAAGAAAAAAATCATTAGCCGTTTATGATATTTTAGATGATTAAAAAAATATGTCCTCTCTTTCGCTTCCCAAATCCGACTGCTTTGAACATGTGATGTCATTTTCCTGTAATATCATTCGACACCTGCATTTCTAGCACATTTTGTCTACGGATTTGAGCTTTGACCCCCCCCCCCCTCTCCGGGAATGATAGGTGCTGCGCTGTATGTACCGCGCCTGAATGTATAAACTTCTCGGTTGGTATCTCGGAGGGTGTTTAATTTACTGGCAGAAATTTACTCTCACTTTTCGTTAAGACACAAGGAAAATTGATGTAAAACCTGAGGTTGATTGTCGGTTTTGTTTTGTGCCAACGATTGCACCGACATAGATTAGCAGTTGCACCAAAAAGCTTGGTTGATTCTGCATGAAGCCCTGCACTATCAGCTAAGCTTCAACCACTATCCCATCGATGTTACATCTCTCTGCCTATTTTACAAGTATTTTAATGGTAGATGCTTTGACAACCTACAAGCCCTTGTACCCCTTCAATGTAAAAACCCTCGACAAACCCGACAAGCAGCAAAATCCCACCTCTACACAGTAGAAATCTAGATTTAAGAAATACTTCTACTCTTATAGTTTCTTCCCTAGGGCTGCTAGACTTTGGAAATCCCTTTCGGGTTCCTGTTTCCCCGACTGTACTGACAGGCAGAAATTCAAGTATAATGTAAACAGACATCTTGCTGCTCAACTCCCAACATAATACCCCTACAAATTATGTCCCAAATAGTAGCTTTCTACATCAAAGTGGCACTGTGTCTTGTTTGGGGGTGAAAATGCAATAACAAAAAAACAAAACAAATAATAGGTGTGATTTCCGAACAACTGTTGTGGCGGATCTAATACATCGAAATTGTTTACGTGGAAAAACCTAATTTTAACCTTTTTCCTTAAGTGGCTTTTTGACTTCAATAAACAGCAACTCAGTAGTAGTAAAAAAAAAAAAAAAATTACCTTTGCTTCACAAGTCATTCGAAGTGTTGGCATCGATAAAGATTTGTTGTCGCAGAAACACGCTTCACTGTCTTCACCTGCCATTCTAAAAAAAAAAAAAAAATGTAAGATTTGGGTTAAACATCTTTTCATTTTTATGACATGTCAACCTACTTGCGGTTACATACTATTTAGACTTAATATCCATTTAACATATACAGGGTAGTTGTCTGTATATTGGCGTGTCTAGATAAAACTTAAAAAATACACAACAAACCTCCACAAACTATTTTAACTCCGTGCAACCCCCCAAAAATATATAAAATCTAAGAAAGATTCGTTCTTTGCCGATTGTATCATTTAATATTATCAAGAATTTAACGCGATTTTTAATGTTATCATGCATACAACCTAGGAAATGGGTTAACATTTTTTCAAATTTTAAGACGATAACTCCAGATTTAATTTATCATTTCATAACTATTGTCATATAAAGAAAGATGGCAGTGGGAGAAAATTAATTTTAGTAGTGTTCTGGAAGCATCCTTAATTCTATCTGCCACTTTCAATAGCGCGATCTGAAGGCCTCCGAAGTTTTATTTTTAAATTCCTCACATAAAAAAAAAAGAAAAAGAAAAAAAGAATTTCTCTTCTAGGGAGGGGCTGGGATGAGCGAGACATTTAACACTATTTTATATCTTTATTTACTGTTTTTATGACTCCCAGCAATATCGGGTAACCTTGCTAATCTAGCATACAAGTTATCTAATGAGATTTTAAAAGTTAAACCTAAATAGCATTTAAGCTCTTATCAAACTTGGATTCTAACTAACCAATTATTATTTGTTATTATTATACCATGTTATTAGCAGAATATAATAACATGCTTTAGTGCAGTCCTACTTAGACAACTGTGAAAATCATCATAATTGGTTTTATGTTTCTTTAAAATATTTTAGATTTCCATTAGTTTTTAGAGGGGCATAATACTGACGCCACCTCCCGTTTAAAATTTTTTTTTCTTTCTTTTTCAGATTTGAAGTGAATTTTAATTTCTTAAAACGCCTTAAGATTAATCCTTAATCTTAGACAATTTTGATATTGTTTCCGTTAAAAAAAAATGGGAAATTGAAAAAAACAAAAAAACAAACAATAAATCAGAAATTGAAAAAAACAAAAACAAATCAGAAATTGAAAAAACAAAAACAAAAAACAAATCAGAAATTGAAAAAAAAAAAAAAAAAAGAAATCAGAAATTGAAATAAAAAAAACAAAACAAAAGAAATCAGATAAAAAAAAAAAAAAAACAACACATTGCTTACCTGGCATCTTCCCATAGCTGGAATGCATTGAGTAGGGCCACATGGTCACTGGATCGAGTACCTGCCAAGTTCTTATGCACCCAACCCAAACGTTTACGGTCGTGTGTAATAAATGGTTCAGGAAATGTGGTACTGGCTGCAACAGTACACACAGCATCTCCACAACTTCAAAAAAAAAAAAAAAAAAATTATTTTCATATAATGCTCTTCCCCAAAACTGGCTTAATAATAAAAAAAAACTAAAAAACAAAATCGGACAGTACTTACTAAAATGTGCATCCATAAATCATCATTTTTCCGAGGCGAGGCTCAATGGGAAGTCTGGCCAAAATACGACCCAGAGGTGTTAATTCGTCATTTGCATCTAGAGCACGCATTTCTGAAAAAGAAAAAATATTTTAAAACATCAAGCGGAAAAACAAAAACAAAAAAACAGAAACAAAAAAACAAAAAAACAGAAACAAAAAAACAGAAACCAAAAAACAAAAACAAAAAAACAGAAACAAACAAACAAAAACAAAAAAACAGAAACAAACACGTACATAATACAGTTGCACCCTCATCACTAATCCAAAAACAAAAACGAACCAAAGTTGCTATATATTAGAGCAGTAGCTCCCAACCTAAATTTTCATGGCACACCTATCATAAAAAAACTAGTATTTTCTACTGTTGCAATATTTTTATTTATAATGGGGGTACGATTGAAGAAAATTGGAAGGTTCTACTTATAGACAATGGCAATAGGAACTGACCAATCAAATGGAGCCATGTTTTGCTAGCAACCAATCAGAAACCAGAATTGTCCCATAAAAATATTGAATCTCTCAGCATTCCCGCACATAACTGTTTTGTGTTCGCACGACAAAGATCTTTTGCTCTTTGCCTACAAGATTTTAAAGTCGTGACTTATACAGAACAGCTACCAATGAAAACTCTTTATCTCTGAGACTTGTACAGAATAAAAACATTTTTTTATGGTTCCTTGGACTTTAAGATCAAAGCATAGTATCTGCTCTCTACAACATCAGCGCTACTTGACACTGGTAGTTTTAATGTAATTATCTCCATTGAAAAAAATAAAATATACAGACACTCAAAGTTCTAATTAAAAGTTGACATCGACATCATCATCATCGTTGTTTTGGATGATTCCTTGCCATGCGTAGAAGTGCAGTTAGGAATTGTGCAATCCTTGCTTCATTCAAACTACTAATTGTGCAGCCAGTTTATTTACTTACCTTTAAGAAGTGCTTCAGCCTCTATGACAGCATCAATGGGAGGTGGTTCAACAGCTTTCGCCAAGAACCGCCCAATTGATCCCAACCGCAACAGCTTAATGGCAAGGGCTAACTCATGCAATGGGGTACGGAAAATTTCTGGCGTTGTATGTTGTTCCAACCTAAATGATAAAAAAAAAAAAAAAAAAGTTCATTTTATATATCTTTTTAAAAAATAAAATAACAAAAGAAGGATCTGTGGAAATTCCATGAAATGAAAACAAAGGGAGATAACCTAACATAATTCAAACCTAAGATACTTTTTGTTGTAATGCCTACAAATTCCAATTAATTGCTCAAATTTTGATTTATTATTTAAAAATTAAACTACTCAATTTATGCGATTTTTGGAATATGATATTTTCATTTTGTCACAGGTATGTACATAAAGTTTTTTTTTTTTTTTTTTTTAATATAGGGTAAATTCTGGACAAGCACTACTTACACAATATTCAAATTTATAATCCAAATTGAATTTTTGACATAATACAGAATTTCAATGTGACTTTGCTGTATGTTCAGTTACCCGAGCATACAGCAACGATGCCTGCGTGAAGTGCAGGCATCGTTGCTTGTATTAACATGTTCTATTTAGAACGTTTTCGGAACAATTTGGAAAAAAAAAGAATTCCACGCAGAAACCTATATAAGGATGTAACAGTAACAGCTGCAACAGTTGTTACGTTAAGAACTCTAACGTTTCTAGGATGAAAATCCAGCCAAAAGAAACTCTTTAAAAGCCAACCACTGCATCATTTGATAAAAACTGGAATTTTGGTAAAAAAAAACAAACAACTATATTTTAATGTTGTTATTAAAATTACCCAAGCATAAAACATTTGAAGTTAGTAGTTCTTATCTCCCTTTTACCATCAATGCAATAGATTCTAGAATCACTTTCAAAGATTGTAGCAGTAGTATTAAGAAAATGTGTTTACTTGTAAATGTTTGTATGTTTTATGTTAAAATAAATATTTATTTTAACTCAGTTTTTTTTTTTTTTAATTTGTTACTCGTGCAGATCCGTGGATGGAGATGTAACGCTTACCTCTCATATCTCGCTCTGCTGCAGAGATGAAAACAGAATCCGGGCCTGACACGCCCAGCACGACCACGTCTTTGTTCCAAGTTGGTTTTCGATGCCCATAATGTTGCATAGTTCGTCATGTTGTTATGTGACGTGAACAATTTCATTTTGGCTCTGGGGTAAAAAAAAAAAAAAATTAAATTAAGGGTGGATCATTTAAATTTTATTTTTATTTTAAAAAAAAAAATAAATATAAAATTAAGGGTGGATCATTTAAATTTAATTTTTATTTAAAAAAAAAATAAATATAAAATTAAGGGTGGATCATTTAAATTTAATTTTTATTTAAAAAAAAAAAAATAAATATAAAATTAAGGGTGGATCATTTAAATTTTATTTTTATTTAAAAAAAAAAATAAATATAAAATTAAGGGTGGATCATTTAAATTTTTTTTATTAAAAAAAAAAAATAAATATAAAATTAAGGGTGGATCATTTAAATTTAATTTTTATTTAAAAAAAAAAAATAAATATAAAATTAAAGGTGGATCATTTAAATTTAATTTTTATTTTAAAAAAAAAAATAAATATAAAATTAAGGGTGGATCATTTAAATTGAATTTTTATTTAAAAAAAAAAAATAAATATAAAATTAAGGGTGGATCATTTAAATTTTATTTTTATTTAAAAAAAAAATAAATAAATATAAAATTAAGGGTGGATCATTTAAATTTTATTTTTATTTAAAAAAAAAAAATAAATATAACATTAAGGGTGGATCATTTAAATTGAATTTTTATTTAAAAAAAAAAAGTAAATAAATATAAAATTAAGGGTGGATCATTTAAATTGAATTTTTATTTTAAAAAAATAAAGACGGATATTTTTAAAATGAATTCGAGCTTGCATGGAGCAATTTTGTGAAGTTTCTTCATCGTTTACTCTTGCTTATTATATGATCATTCCCACTTGTTTTGCCGGTCGAAGGTTCTCGTCTGATTCAGTCAGTGTTGCAATAAAGGAATTCTCAGATTCCAAGCAAAAAAAAAAAAACAAACAAAAAACACACAGATCAATTTATAAATAAACAATGGACTTTTATTTTTCTTGGAGACTTGCAGAAAAACCTGACGTTACTCGAAATCGAATGATTATCAACAAATGTTCCACACTCCCATATTTTTATTGTCAACGTAATATGTGAAATCAATCATTTTTCAATCAAATCGATTGATTGCCTACTCTAGTTGTGGACCCACCACAGTGCACAAAGAGGAAACTTCAACCGTCTCCCTGCAGTGACTTAGTCTACAATTCATTGCCTACATTGTACTGTACTGTTGATTCTATACAATTATTTTTTATATAATGACTTGAACTAAAATCTAAAATGCAAAAGTCAAGCTTCAATTGTGCTCTAAATAGAAACGTTAATTTCGAATGCACCCCTGTCATATCAAAGAACTTACTCTTGATTTTATATGTTGGGCTTTACTGCTTGTGTGGTAATCATTTTGTACCACCACAGCCAATGCGCAACCAACATCTTATGCATAAAGACTTGTTCCCTCAGCACCAAAAGCAACAAATCCATACCATTCGTAAATAACCTTTTCCCCAGTAATTGCGATATGATGATTTTCCTGTGCAATTCTAGGTGGTCCATCCTCCCAAACTTTGCCTTCTCTCTTTGAGAATGAGTTAGTTTATTGCTAATCACCTCAGGCACTCGTTCTGAGAGATGTTGATGGGGCTGTCCAGGTATTTTTTTACAGGTCAGAGTGCTCCTCCTCTTAGGTGCTGACTCTTGAATCCCACTTTCTCATCCTTGTGTCACATCTCTCATCATGAGAGAGAGATAAATACAGACACATTAAATGACAGTCATTTTTGATCAAATATTTTTTTAATTTATTAATTCATTTTGTCAAAAAATATTTTGTGTTCATTTTTTTAAGATGGGAGGCAGTTGACGTCCAAAATTAAAAATCAGCTATTCTCCCATCCATCTTTTTTAGGTAGCCAATGAAAACACTTGAAATACGAGGTGTATATTTCAAAACACAACTTAACATTAAGTTTAAACAACTCATGAAATTGGTAGTAAGCCATAGTTGATGTGGAAGATACACGTTAAAGAAAGAAGAAAAATCTGCTTCAAAACTTAACGATGACAGAATGGGACATTCGGACTGGGCCTCTGGGGCCCGGGCATCAAAGATCAAAGTGTAGCATCTGTTCTGGCAGATGCTGCACTGAAAGACCATTGTCCTTGTGGCAATCAGTTTCTGGTCCATGTAGGGGCAACCCTATATACCAAGAGGCACCATTACCAGCTTCCCCTTCCCTTCTCTCGGGGAGCTGGTCCCCCCCCCTCTCCACATTAAAAAACGGCCTTGTGCCTAATTTGCTCTGCTTTGGAAAGCAAATAAATACCCAGAATGGGACATAGTGATGGGTGATGGCAATATTTTTCCCGATTCTGATACAATTCCCGATTCCGATTCTTTATAAATCTCTAAATACTTAACTATAAAGTTGTTAATTTTTCCCTGATTACCATAAAAACATGTGTTAAATGTGTACATATTTTCTCAAAATTAAAAACACACTTGTGGACATGATCTATAGATTTTCTTTTTTTTTTTTTTTACTCGTGGTTTAAAATCAATAGATATTGATTATTTTATTATTACTACAAGCAGTGGAAGGTTTTGTTTTAAACAAAATCACATAAAAAAAAGATAAAGGAATTGTTTATGGCATTGGAAAATATGCAAAAATTTTTCTGATTCGCAAATTCTCAAAAGTTCCGATTTTCCTGATTCTGATTAATCATCCCAACACTAACGATAATACTCGATCCCTGCTCATCACACTGTAGAGAGAAACATGTTGAAATTTAACTTACTTGCAACAGTCGATTACGTATACAACGTCGTTGATGGTCACACTGGTCTCAGCAATATTTGTTGACAAAATGATCTGAAGACAAGAAAAAAAAAAATTAACACCAAAAATAAAAATACATCAAACTCAAAAACTAGCAAACGATAAATATTAGATAGATAGATTTTAATATAAAGACTGCAATTATCCTTCTTTTGTTAGAAACATTGCTCCCGGAATGTGAGGACTAATGGAAAAAATGTGGGGGAAAAAAAAAAAAAAAATTTTTTTTAACAAACTCAAAATTCAACAAAATACTGGCTGCCAAGGGGCAAAGTTGAAAGAGCTGACGTTTGCAGACACTACCAAACTCCTCCGCCAATTTTGGGTCTAAACACTTGAAATTTTAGATGTAGGTTACCTGGATTGAGTTAAACTTTTTAATATATATATATATATATATATATATATATATATATATATATATATATATATATATATATGCACATAAAGTTATGAACAGTACATAGAGCCCAAGCAAAGCCGGTCTGAACTGCTAGTATATATGTATGTGTGTATATACTTTTGCACATATATATTCACAATATTATAAGATGATATATATTGTGTATAGATTTTCAGTATTTATTTCATCAGTGTTTAATGATTAGTTCTCAGTAATAGTATGAAAATATATCGACAGCAAATCTAATATATAAAAGGCTATACATCTGTCTGTCTGTCTCCGTATTTTCAAACTCTATCTCTACCGAAATTAAAAGTTGCAGAGCGGCGCTAGGGGCCTCAAATGATTGGATTTTTTATGAATCATTCTATTATTCAGCCGGTTAAAATAGTTTTTTAAGGGGTCAAAAAGGGATAAAAATTTAGAAAAGAATTGTGATACATTTTGTACATTCATCTTAGTTTAGTTTTAATCAGTTCATACGTGTGTCACATTGGTAAAGTCGTAACATCACCAGCTTTGAATGCTACAGTTTTGCTTTCGGTTTCGATTCTAGCTGATGGCACCCAAATACTTTTTTTTTTTTTTTTTTTTTTTAAAACTTTTGAAGTCACAATTCTATAATAATATATACAAAATCTGGAGAAATTAAAATATCATTTTTAAGCTTTTTCACAGTTATACTCTCTCGGTCAAAGAATAACAAAATTTACTGATTCAACAATAAAATTTCAAAGATGCAAAGAAAAATAAAAAAATTTCATAAAAAAATTAGCTGATTACTATCAAAAGCTGCCTTAACAATAAAACCTACAATAGTTTACAAAGCAGTCCATTTCGTTTTAATTTGAGAAGGGAAGGGGGAGATCTTTGGAAACTTACCTTCACAATTCCAACAGGGACAGGCTCAAAGACTTTCTTTTGATCTTCTCTTGGGATCTGAGAGTGAAGCGGAAGAATTCGGTATCTGGAAGAACCTAAAATAATAGAAAGCGCCATTAATTTGGGAGACAAATCTAAAGGAGCAAAAACAAAAAATAATTCAATCGATCAAATATGAAAACTTGAACGATTTTGATTATTGGCACGGAATGTTTTCAGATGATGAAAGGATGTAGGAAACAAGAAGTGGCAGGATTGGGGGAAGGGAAGAAGTGGAAAAAGATGAACTGACAACCTGGGTATGCCAAGTTCAAATCCAGTTCATGCCATACACGATGGAACGATAAAATTGTCGCCATAGAAAAGACAACATGATTTCATTTCCGTTTGATGAAAACCATTTTTCTTTTTTTGTTGAAGACCATCTACTAGTTGCCCAGTTGTGTACAAATCCCAAGAGCGATAAGAGCCTTTATCATGTCTCAAAGTGACACAATGTTCAACAAACGAGATCGGAGATGCACCACTGTACAACTCATGCTCTCTATTGATCCAAGTTATGACAACAGGACCATTGCCAGCACCCTCAAAATGCATCGCTGGATTGCCACGAATAACAGGATGTGTCCAGGGTGATGAAAATAAAGTTTCCGGCCACAGTTATGATCTTCGGTGTGGTTTCAAGTGAGGGTCATATCATGCCACCTCACATCTTCCAAGTCGGCTTGAAAGTCAACACCAAAGTGTACTTGGATATGCTGAAGAGTGTGGTGAAACCCTGGTGCAATCAGGTGGCCACTGACAGCAGCAGGACTTGGTACTGGCCTACAAGTCCAAAGAGATTCAGACTTGGCTTCAGAAGGAGTGTTAGACTTTGTACCCTTCTCTGGCCCCCTTCATCCCTCAATCTGAACCCATCGAACTACTTCATTTGGTCATACATTGAGAACATTACCAACATGACCTCCCACAACACCAAAGCCAGATTGATCGCCGCCATCTGAAAAGGACGACCGGTTCTATGCATGCGTCAGATGACGTCATGACCTGATTTAGTTTAAATAGTTGAAGAACTGACTAAATTTCATGTACGTTGTGTTAGCTCAGTTGGTTAGAGCGTTGGTTCACTATCTAAAGTTTTGGGTTCGAATCGTGGTGTGAGATGTCTTTTGTTTTATTTTCCATTTTTTTAATTTAAATATTGAAGCAGGGTCATTTAAGCCATTTTTCACGTAACGTTCGTTTTTTTTTTTTTTTTTTTTTTTTACTTCGCTTATTCTTAGGTTTTCATTAACACCCCCGACCGACCACACACACACACCTAAAAACACCCGGGTACCTATCGATTTTTTTAAATTTTAATATCGAAACAGGCTTATTTAAGCCATTTTTCACATGTTTTTCTTTGGGGGGGGGGGGGGGGGGTTAACGCTCGTTTTTCTGTTTTCTTTTTTCGATTTTTACATTTAACATCGTTCGTTTGCCTTACGTTAGTTCTTTTTTTTCTCGATGTTTTCAGATTTTTAAAAAAAGTTTTAACGTTCGTTTTCTGTTTTCTTTTTCCATCACATTCGCGTTTTCTTTTTTTTTGTTTTTCTGATTTTTACATTTAACATCGTTCGTTTGCCTTACGCTAGTTTTTTTTGGTGTTTTTTTCTCGATTTTTTAAAGTTTTAACATTTTTTTCATAAAATATTTAATAATTTGATATTTAAAAATATTTATTTCGCTTATTCTTATGTTTTGATCCCCCCCCCACCACCACCCGCCCGAGCACACACACCTCTAAACACCCAGACAACGCCGGGTACCCCTCGCTAGTCTATATATATATAAAAGCGAAAATGTGTGTATGTATGTTCGCTTTTTGTGTATGTCCGAGAAGCGATCGGTCGGCTCACTCCTTAAAACTTTTTATACCACATCTAAATGATAATATCTATGAGTTAACAATGGGGATCGCCTGTCTATTTAATTTGCCCGAGTTGAAAAGCTAAATATTCCAAATTTTTCGATCGCCGCGTGTGGATTGGGCTTTTTCGTATAATAAAAGCCAAACAAAGCTTGCGGCATCGTTCCCGGTACGATCGCCAAGAACGTCCAAAAGCAATCAGCTTTGATCAATGTGGAGTTTCTCCTTATATCAGACAATTGCTATTCAATTTGGACAATCCCCTTTTTATGGGGAGCTGGTCCCCCCCCCCCAACATCTGGGGTGGGGGGTGGGGAAGCTGCCCCGCAGTAAATAAAATACTGCTCCGCAGTGAAAGTTGACCTCATTAAGTCATTAAGTAGGGGCACCTGCCAATTCTTAATACCTAAATAAATTCAAACTACTATTTGTTGGTGGCCCAGTGGTTAACGTCGCACGTTTTTTTTTTTTTTTTCACACTTTAATTTCCAACTTTGCCTCAAGGCCTTAGATTTGATACTTCATACTTACCTACCAAAACTTTTTTTTTTATTTTACCCCACCCCCGACACAAACACCCGGCCAACAATTTTTTATTATTCTTTTGTTTTGATTTACCCAAAATCACACACCTCCAAACACCTGGACAACGCCAGGTACCCCGCCCTCCATAGTAAAATGATAAAATTAATTCTAGGAAGCAATAAAATAAAAAAAAAGAAAAAAAAAAAAAGGGGGGATTTAAGCAAAAATCTTTTCTGCATAAATTTTTTTTTAATGCCTATTTAGCACTGATGATGGGGGTACACTCACTGATATAAGAATAATAAAAGAACATATACAAAAAACTATTCAAGCACGTTTGATATTGAACACACCTGAGTTATGCTTTTTTCTGATTTTTATGGATATCTTTTCCATTCGCCGAGCGGTTCTTTTTTTTTAATTTCAGCTGGCATGTTATATAAAATGGCGCCCAAAAGTTGTTGTTCAGCCATATTCTTAAGCACTTTCTACCAGTGCATCGGATTATCATCAGGAGCGATTGTTATCGTTCTTTTTTTTTTTTTGAGGCTTTATATATATATATATATATATATATATATATATATATATATATATATAAACATTTTTTTAAAAGCTTGGTGTATATATATATATATATATATTTTTTTTTAAGGCTTGGTATATTTTTTTTTGGAAGCTGGGTATATATTTTTTTTTTTTGAGGCTTGGTATATTTTTTTTTTTTAGGCTTGGTGTATATATATATATATATATATATATTTTAGGCTTGATATATATATATTTTTTTTTAGGCTTGGTATATATATATATATATATATATATATATATATATATTTTTTTTTTTTTTAGGCTTGGTATATATATATATATATTTTTTTTTTTAGGCTTGGTATATATATATTTTTTTTTTTTAGGCTTGGTATATATATATATATTTTTTTTTTTTAGGCTTGGTATATATATATATATTTTTTTTTTTTTAGGCTTGGTATATATATATATATTTTTTTTTTTAGGCTTGGTATATATATATATATATATATATATTTTTTTTTTTTTAGTTATAAAGGTGGGTGCGGGAATATTAGGGATGAATTTTTATTCTTAATTTATTTTATAGTTTATTAAAAAAAAAAAACTATATACATAAAAATTTCAGTAAAGAGCTGAAACCATAATACACTTGTATAGCTAATAAAACTGAACCTTTTTGAGATGAGTATAAAAATGAGTATCACTTCCTAGTGAAGTGCTGTATTATTAAAGTATTTACAGCTGTACCATTTCACTATCAAGCTATGTAAACTGAACTTTCTGTTATTAATATCTATATATTGTAATAGAAAATTGGAAAATTTTATTTCAATAGTATAAAATATATATGGTGCTTATTTAGAATTACATTTAATTAAAAAAAAAAAAAATACATATGATGTACATACTGGTCATGGAATGAAGATGTCATATTTCAAAAATTATGTAAATTGATTAAGTAGTTTTACTTAATTCAGAAAATCAAATTTCACGATTTTTTTGTGATGAAAATTAAAAAAAATTATTTTGAATACAAAAAAAATTTCAATAGTTGCATTGAGTTGTCTTTGAATTTTACATATTCTAAAAAAAACATAGTGGCTCGTTTCGCTTCCTCATAAAATGATTTTCTTAGTTAAAAAAAAACAAAAAAAAACTACCTGACCAAATTATGTGATTTTTTGAATACCACATCTTCATTTGTAAATCAAAGACTTTTCTGTATTTTTTAAATTAAGTTTGATTCTCAATCAGCAGCAGCATATATATAAAAATGAAATGCAACTTTAGAATTAATGGTTGCCATATTGCATTGAATCTCATACTTCATTATTTATCTTAAAAATTCAGAAATAAAAAATGTACTTACCAAATTCTGGTGACATTTCCAAGTGTTTTTGAAGAGCAAAGATTAAATTCCAACCGGGCAAGAAGATGAGTACGGCGCCAGGGATATTCAAGCTTTTGATGTAGCGTAGCAATGCCTGCATACAGAAAAATAAAAAGTATATTTTCTCTGGTTATTAAATAATTACATACTTTTTATGCAATTTTTGTTGTATACAAACAGTTTAACCAGATACAAAAGTATGTCAAAGAGTTATCATACTTTATCCGAAACGAAAGTTTATCAAATAGTTTTGTTATTTTATTTTGAACTGCAACATTTTCACTTGTGTTTTAATCGAAACAACCAACGAATGAATTCTGCTGCCATCAAACAAAATCCTAAACACAAATGAAGATTCGGTACTTGAACAGTTTAGTCAAGACATTAAAAAATGAAAATATTAAAAAAAGTTTAAATTGTACGTATCTGTTATGGAATGAAAAAAAAAAATTCACTTAATTTCATCAAGTAGTTTTTATTTTACAGCAAAAACACAATTTGTTATGATACAGAGCAAAAGGTTCGATTTTTAGGAAGAAAAGCTAGTATTAAAGAGGGGGAGGGAGTGTCGGCGCTTTACATGGAGTTATCTCCCGTGTCGTTTCTAAAATTCAAACAAAAATTTAAAACAAATCCAAGATGTCTGCCTTCAACATGCTCTCATACAAACATGTTTTTCTGCTGTAAAAAAAAAAACAAAAAAACTACTTGATCAAATTGAAAGTGAAATTTTTTTCCGGAGATCTTCATGTCAAAACGGTTGGTTGGTTGTTTTTGTTTTACGGCATATCAACCTTTTTCGGGTTATTTAATGCCAAATCCAAAGATTTTGAAGAAAATTTTTTTGATAGAATATATTTGTTGTTTTCACGTCAGTTTCTATTTAACCCATAGTTGGGACCCTAACAGGTACTACCACTCCGGGTTAGAGTGGACCTGGGAGCAATGGTAATTAAAGGGTGGCTCCACACTCCCCAAAGCCCACAAGCTGGGGCCTCACCACTGGATATAGTTTAAGGTCATATCCAGGACCCCCATTGAGGGACTTTTACCCTCTGCAGGGGGGCAGTCAGCGTATTCTAATGCCCCACCGACAGGGCCATCATGTCAAAACGGATACATACAATATAACTTTTTTTCCCAATATTTTCATTTTTTAATGTCTTGATTAAACTGTACAAGTATCGAAGATTCTAATAAAATCAAATGATTATGCATCACGTTTATATCTTTTTTTTACTCGCGCATTCATCGGAAGAATCATCCAAATTTTTAATTTAAAGAAAACACGGAATTCACCATTTTTTGATTAAAATTTTTTTTTACTCCAACCCAGGCATTTTGCTTGCACTTACACATAAAGGGTTACGATTTGGGATCATGTCTACAGGGGTCTATGTGAAATGCTGTTCAATGAAACATGCATAAAGGGTCTATGTAAAGAGATGGACGAGATGTTTGTTTACATTACATTTAAACCATTCAAACTTCTGCATGTTAGTACAGTCAGGGAAGCAAGGAGGAAATTCCAAAATCTAGCAGTCCGAGGGAAGAGATTATTAGAATAGATTTTCTGACATCTCTTCGATGAAGGAGTGGGATTTTGCTACTAGACGGGGTTGTCACAGGTATGTACATCAAGAGGGGACAAATGCAAGGAGTTCATCGGAGCACATTCCATTAAAGTACTTGTTAAACAGGCACAGGGGTGCAACATTGCAGTGATGGGACAGAGGTTGGAGCTTGGTTGATAGTGTGGGGCCTTTTAGGTTGAAGTTTTTGGACCCTGTTTAAGAGTAACAGACCAGTGGTAGATGCACCAGCCCAGATGTGGCAACAATGCTCCATACACGGACAAATCGACACCCGCCTGTCCCTGCCACTCACCCTAGAACGACATGCTCTCCTTACTGCCTGCTACCACACCAGCCCCTCTACCGGAGTCAGCAATCCAACGACCCTCGCTCACACCCTATCTACTACTATTTAAGTAAATTTTCCCATAATTCCCAATTCCTTACCAAGACTAACACACTTTCCTGACGACGCAAAGACAATTCACAAAAAGTTATGAAAATTTAAAACCGTGGACACTTTGAGAAGAAAAATGCTCGGACCTTACATCCATACGTTCGATGTATATACAAAAAAGATAATACAAAAAAATAAAAAAGGTATCACTAAACAGAAGATTTCTGTTATTGTTAGCAATGTCTGCCTGAAAGTTACAGATGTAGAGTTGCAACTAAAAAAACAAAATAGACAACAAAACAAAAAACAAACAAAACAAGGAAAATGGATGGTGTAATAATATTTCTTACTTCAATCAATTCAAACGACATTTCTTTTTCATTCAACATCGCCATTGCTCTTCTAGTCGCTTCCGAATAATCCCCAGACACCATCAAATTGCAATTCTCCTGAAATAGCAACATCAACAATAAGTAGCGGAATGTAACAAAATATCAAATTATTTAAAGGATAATAACGAAAGTAATAAAATTTCAAGATAAATAATAAATAATTAATAAAATAAATAATTAATAAAATTTCAAGATAAATTCACATGCGTCGATCTTTTTCTAACATCAACACGAAAACTGATAATTATCAAATCTACAACAATGCTAGAAAAAAATCCATTCTGTTACTCTTTTTACTCATATCATGTTTAATGTTTGTACAAAATTTCAAAAAATTCCAAGGTGTAGTTATCGAGAAAAGTGTGGACAGACGAATGGACAAAGGTGAATTTACAGGTACACCATCCTTTTATCGGGGCACCAAAAAAAAAGGGGGGGGGGAGAAAGAAAACTAATAGATGTTAAATAGTTTTAAGCCCCTCCCTCCCATTACAGAAATTTTTTTTTATGCAAGTAATAAAAATAAATAAAACTTAAAAAAACAAAAAATAAAATAAAGGCTTTCAGAGAGCTACTGAAAATGCCAAATAAAATTACGGATACCCAAGAACACTACTAAAATAAATTTCTCCCTCCTTTTTTTTTTGTAGAGAAATGATAGTTAAAAAGCAATAAATTAAATCTGAAGTTAGCGTGTTTCGATTTGAAAAAATGCTGACTCATTTCCTAGTACATGATGACATTGAAAATTGTGTTTAATTCTTGATAACATTAAATAATACAAATTGCCATTTCAACCCTAAAAGAATAAATCTTTTTTTTCCGGGGGTTATCAACTTTGTAGGGCTTTATTGTGTATTTTTGAAGTTTTAGCTGTGTTATGAACAGTTCTTATAATTGTAAGCCGAAACGGATTCTTCCAATTCTAGTCTTTATAATTTAATTTCAGTCTTGTAGAATCCCATGTGGCATGTCATCCAAATCTGCTGCTATGAAAAATGGCCCGTCAACTGTTCTCGCATGAACACACAAGAATTCCCATGACAGCCAAAGCAGAGGCGGTAACTCTACCGTTTACAGAAAAACGATTAGTTCCCTTAGATCTTTTTATCGTCCTAACAAGCTGAATATACATACAGACAACTGCCATTTATGCACTCTCTCTCTCTCTCTCTCTATATATATATATATATATATATATATATATATATATATATATATATATATATATATATATATAAAAGCGAAAATGTGTGTATGTATGTTGGCTTTTTGTGTATGCCTTCAAAAGGCTTTTTTCTGGCGGATTCTCGAGGCCGTCGCTCATTTTTCAAACTTTTTATATCACATCTAAATGATAATATCTATGACTTGACAAGGGGGGGGGGGGTCACTATTTAATTTGCCAGACTTTGAAACGTTAAATATTCGACATTTTCGGATCGGCGCATGTAGAGTCGTCTTTTTTGTATAAGAAAAGCGAAACTGGATTCGAACCGGATGTAAACGTCACCGTTAACCATCCCGCAGTAAAACGATTTGACCTCATTAAAAACTGCGATGTTTGACATTCACGTTTTAATCACTCTTACATTGACTGTCGCTGTAGCTCAGGTGTTCAGGCTCAGCCTATGGGCCTCAAGGCTCCGGGTTCGAGCCAACCTGTCACCAAGCCCTTCCTCCTATTCTTTTTTTTTTTAAATTTTTTTAAATAGTTTTTTTTTTATATTTAAACAGGGTTAAGTTTCCTTTTGGTTCTTTTTTTACCCCCCTCCCCCCGCTAGTCTATAAATATAAAAGCGAAAATGTTTGTGTGTATGTCTGTGCATTTTCGTGTATGTCCAAGAAAGGCTTTTTTTCTGAAAACCAATCGGTCGCCTATTTAATTTGCCCGACTTTCAAAAGATAAATATTTAACAATTTTCGATCGCCGCATGTGCATTAAGCTTTTTCGTATGGAAAAAAAAAAAAAAAGCGAATAGACTCGTGGTAAATAAAACACTGTCCCCGCACTCAAAGTTGACGTCATTAACTCGTCAAAAATGGGCACCTGCAGTTAAACGTTGCACTTTTTTTTCACACTTTATTATTTTCCAACTGCGCGTCAAAGCTGTTTTTTTTTTTTCATTTACCCAAAAACACACACACCTACAAACACCCAGGCAACGCCGGGTACCCCCGCTAATAAATTAATAATCTTTCGGTAACCATTTTTAAATGCAACGCGAAACTGCCATCAAAGTATAAATATTCTCTGGCAACGCCAGATCTGGTTGGCTAGTATGTTAATAAAAAATCTTACTTCTTTGTCACCCTCTTCTCCATCGTCCTCCTTTTCTTTCTTCTTCTTTCGATCATTTGGCGGTGGGACAAAGTTGGTCATTTGAATGCAGTCTTCTAAAAAGTAATCTGAAACGATACGAGGTTACGAGATCAGGAAACGGAAATAAACGAGTTGTACATTCTTAATTTGCAAACATAAAACTGTATTAATTAGTATAAAAAAACGAAGGAAAAAAAATCGAAAGAAAATGTCTCATTACGGAAATAGAGTGCAGGAATTCTCTCTGACTTAATTTCACAAAGTAGGCAATTATCTAACTTTCTACTTCGCTCCACCCCTAAACACTCAAAAATGTTTTTGTACAATTTGATTTTTTCTTGCATAAATGACAAAAGACTATATTCAAAATTTCATGATGTTGACCATCTTACAATTTATTCCTTTAATTCAATTGACATTCACAATTCTTGACAGTATCTGTTTCGTAGCACAAAATCATTCACTTAATTATTATTATCAATCAATGAATCTATTTTGCCCTTAACTCATCAGAAGAAATAGCGACAAAGATTTTTACTAAGTTCAAAATGGCATAATGTAAGCAAATAAGGTATTTGTAACTTCTCTTCCAATTTTCGGATTTTTTTAATCATGCTCAAATGCATTTTATTTTCTTTAGGTCAATTGACAGTTTCTATTTCTTCTAATGAGTTAAGGGCAAAATAGATTCATTGATTGATATAATAATTAAGTAAAAGAATAAATTGTAGGATGGTCAACATCATGAAATTTGGAATATAGACTTTTGTCATTGATTCATTATATACTCTGTAATTACATTGAGCTTCTTAAATAAAGATTGGTATATATAAAAAGGAAATATAAGTGAATAAAAAATATTTCCACAGAAATATATTCAGCCACTCTGAGGAGTCGTAGACGAAACACGTGTCAGTGGATAACAATATCATAATATATATATATATATATATATATATATATATATATATATATATATATTATGATAGTATTTTTGTCATTTATTCTATATATATAGTATGTATATTAAAAAGTATATTAGTATGTATCTCAAGAAGTGTAAATGTCAACTGAATTAAAGGAATAAATTGTAAGATGGTCAACATCACGAAATTTGGAAAACAGACTTTTGTCATTTATTCATTATATGCTCTGTAATTACATTGAGCTTCTTAAATAAGGATTGGTATATATAAAAAGGAAATATAAGTGAATAAAGAATATTTTTCACATCTCTAAGCAGTACTTTGTAAACAAAGATTCTATGAAGGGGGTTTCCTACGTCGACCGCAGGCATATATATATATATATATATATCTTTCTGTAGAAATATATTTTCTCATAATACATATCAACCCTTATTTAAGAAGCTCAATGTAATTACAGAGCAATATAGAGAATAAATGACAAAAAGTTATATGCAAAAATTCATGATGTTGACCATCTTATTATTTATTCCATTAATTCAGTTAACATATACAATTCTTAATAGTATCTGTTTCGTAGCGCAAAATCAATCACTTAATTATTATATAGTTAAGGGCATAATAGATTCACTGATTGATATAATAGTTAAGTGATTGATTTTGCGCTACGAAACAGATACTGTCAAGAATTGTAAATATCAACTGAATTTAAGGAATAAATTATAAGATGGTTAACATCATGAATTTTGGAATATAACTTTTTGTCGTTTATTCTCTCTCTCTCTCTCTATATATATATGAATAAAAAAGAATACGAAAAGTATAAAAGCTTATAACTTTTCTTTATTCGTTTTCGATTGGTGACGTGCAGGAATACAAAATAATATTGTGAAAAAAAATTAAAAAACTAATTTAAAAAAATTAACTTTAATTTAATTTAATATATATATATATATATATATATATATATATATATATTTATTTCAGCCTCTTGTTTGATTTTACTTCAAGCAAAGATCTCAATTTATTCAAAATTAAAAAAAAATTAAAAAACTTTAATTTAATTAATTTTATATATATATATATATATATATATATCAGCCTCTTGTTTCATTTTACTTCAGTCAAAGATCTCAGAAATCAAGACTCCTTTCTGTGGTTAACACTTGATCTCTACGAGACGCATAAATATCCAAATATTCCATTCAAGTTCTTTACATTTCAAACACTGCATTAATAACGAAGTCGAGAACATAATTTTCCTCTCTACAATTGACCATTTAAATATCATGTGGTCTCTTGATATGACAGGATTCCAATACAAGAATTCATCGAGTCTGGTTGAGTATCTAGCTTCGTGCTGTTACTTGAGGAAACATCACTTGGAGAAGGTGCATCATTTATCTGTATTTATATATATAAAAAGCAAAATGTGTGTGACCATTTTGTGTATGTCTCGCAAAGGCTTATGATCGCTTACAACTGTTTATATAAGCTGTAGATAATAATATCTAGGAGTCGCGTCTAGATTTATTTACATAGACTTTTACAAAATTATTGCTATTTTGGCTTCTCGCGTGTTGATTGGGCTTTTTCGTATAAAAAGCGAAACTAATTCAAACTTAACACAATTCTTGGCATCGCGCCTGGGAAACGTCCAGAAGCAATCAGCTTTGATCAATGAAGGGACAAAGTCCTCTTATATCAGAAAGTGGCTAATAAGTCTGGAAAATGGGGAGCTGGTTTCCCCCTCCCCAACATGTTGGGGAAAAAAACCAGTCAAACCCAAGTTAACTGTTCTATTTGACCTCAAATAGAAGCAGCAAAGTTAACTTTTATTGTTGCCACCTGTCAATAGTTAAATAAATAAATTCAAACGTGTTCCTTTGCATGTCTCCGTGGCCCAGTGGTTAGCGTCGCACGTTTTTTTTTTTTAACACTTTAATTTCCAACTTTGCCTCAAGGGTTCGATCCTCATACTCACCTACCAAAACTTTTTTTTTTTTAAATTTTAATATCGAAACAGGCTTATTTAAGTCATTTTTCACGTGTTCGTTTTTCTGTTTTCATCGTTCGTTACCTTACGTTAGTTTTTTTTTTGTGTTTTTTTTTACTTCGCTTTAATTTACCCGTTCGAGAAATTTTTTGATCGCCGCATAGCGGGGAAAACAGAAACTGGCAAAACTAGGTCAAACATCATGCAACTTGACGTTGTCGCACCTGCTGACTTTGGTTTATAAATGTCAAGTTAACACACTTATCAATTCATATGGTCCAGATGGTTAGGAGCTGTTTTTTTTTTTCCATTTCCTTTCCACCTCCGCGTCAAACATTCGGGGTTCAAGCGTACCTTTATACTAAAACTATTATTTTTCTTTTACACCTCCACAGGGTTGTTTTAATCTACCCTCCCCCCCAAACAACACACACCTCCAAACACCTGGGCAACGCCGGGTACCCCCCCCACTAGTCTATATATATAAAAGCGAAAATGTATGTATGTATGTATGTATGTGTGTCTGCTAAAAACTTTCGACAGACAGAACAAAAATTCACAAATTTGGTCTCATATGAAAGCCCCATCCTTCGCCAGACAAATATAAAAAAATTAGCCAAAAACGTTCATTTTTTCACCCTGAAATTAGCAATTTTTACGTTGGGGGGGGGGGGTCAGCAAAATCCGTCCTCTCATGACGAATTCGCTTCTACGCATGCGCCATTCGACATCGTAACCTGATTTAGTTTAAAGATTTTTAAAAAAATGAGCTAATTTTGTGTACGTCGTGTTACGTCAGTTGGTTAGAGCGCTGGGTCATTATCAGAACGTTTTGGGTTCGAATCGTGGTGCAAGATGTCTTTTTTTTTTTTTTTTTTTAAATTTTAATATTGAAGCAGGGTTATTTAAGCCATTTTTCACGTAACTTTCGTTATCGACAATTTCGACAGGGGGGGGGGCAACAAAACCGGTCCTCTCGTGACGACGACCAGTTCTACGCATGCGTCAGATAACGTCATGACTTGATTTACTTTAAATAGTTGAAAAACTAACTAAATTTCATGTACATCGCGTTGGTTCATTATCTAAACGTTTTGGGTTCGAATCATGGTATGAGATGTCTTCTTTTTTTTTTTTAAATTTAAATATTGAACCAGTGTTATTTAAGCCATTTTTCACGTAACAATCGTTTTTCTGTTTTTTTTTTTTTACTTCGCTTATCTACCCCTGACCACACACCCCAAAACACCCGGGTACCCACCGATTTTTTAAATTTTAATATTGAAACAGGCTTATTCAAGCCATTTTGTTTTCATCGTTCGTTTGCCTTACATTAGTTTTTTTTGTGTTTTTTTTCTCCCCTTAAGTTTTAACGTTGTTTTCAATTTTTACTTTGCTTATAACAAAAAAACCTGGTCATTGACATCGTCGTCGTAGCGCTCGACGACTTCCATGTGCGCACCTGTCAATTTGGTTCTTAAATAAATTCAAACATCTTTCAGTAACTCATTCTGGCGGGTTCTCAAGGCCGTTGCTCATTCTTAAAATTTTTTATATCATGCTTAAATGATAATATCTATAACTTAACCAAGGGGGTCGCTTATATTTGCCTGACTTTTACCAGCTCGCCGCGTTTTTCGAAAAGCAAATGATGGAGCAGGGAAAACAGTAACTGGCTTGCAGTGCAAAACTAGGTCAAACATCACACCATGTCCTCGCACCTGTATATTTTACTTTATAAACCTTACTTTAACATGCTTATCGATTCGTCTTCTCTCGTGGCCGAGATGGTTAGGTGTCTGGCTTTTTTCCTTTTCGTTTCCGTCAAGGCTTCATGGTTCAATCCTACCTTCCTACTAAAACTTTTTTTCTTTTACACCTCCAAATGCCCAGCCAATGTTTTTTTTTAACACACACATCTACCCGGGCAACTCCAATCTCTGGCCCCCCCTCGCAAATCTTTCACGAAAAACACCAGTCTAGCTGAATCCACTGTGAAAAATTTCCCCCACTCTATATCTGTGCCTAAATCAAAAAGCTTCTTTCTTAGAACTGCACGCCTGTGGAACTCTGTTCCGTTTGCCTGCTTCCCACCGGACTACAACTTAGATGTCTTCAAGTCCAATGCTAACAAATTCCTAATGAACCGGACCCTTAAGTAAACACTTCATCAAATCTCCACATGTACTTGCAATAACCCTTATCCCTAAGTGGCTTCCAGGTCTTGATAAGTGGTGATCACTGTGTAAAAAAAAAAAAAAGTATCTCAAATCGAAGATCAAAATAAGAAGACAATTAAATTCTGATCAAGAAATGTGGGACAATGTAAATATATAAATCTATAAAAGTGGAAATGTGTGTGTGAGGACACTTCTCAACCTATATACTCAACAAATTTTTGATCTACAAACTTGAAATTTGGTATATACGGTATTCACGGTCCTCAGAGTGTATACATTTTGTAAAAGTGAGTCTATAAAATATATATAACAGCAATATAACAGCGAGATACTAAGAGATTTTTTTTAAAAACATTTTAGCCGTTTTCAAAGAGGGCAAAAGAGAATAATATCGTGTTACGAACATCACGAAACAGTACATAGTAGTAATCCTCATTCGATCCCGAGCAATGCCAGGTTTCCTTGCTAGCATATAAATGCAATTTTAAAAATAAATTTTCAATTAATATTTTTTATCTTACCCTGAACTGGATATACACGCCCATATACTTCGACAACAGTACAATTTCCAAAATATTCACAGAATAGCGTTACATCAACTGTGGCGGACATGAGCACCACACGTAGTTCACTGTAAGCAGCTAACATATCCCGCAGCAATACAAGTAGGAAATCAGTCTGAAAGATAAATATAAAAAAAGTTGAAAACGAATATTATACAATATATACACTATATAAAATAGGTATCATGTATTTTTTTTTTGAGATGAGCATTGTATGTTAATTTTATTTTATTTCGGACTATTAGTCTCATCTTATCTTTTTATTGGTGCACAACGTTTCGGCCAACTTCCTCTGGCCTTCGTCAAAAAAAAAAAAAAAATTCCAATAAGGAATAATACATATATATACCAATCGGTACGGACCCGACTATGGAAGATCAGATAATAAATAAATGTGGATTTATAAGATCAAAGAATCCAACCTTGATCGCCCTTCGGGGCCCGTGGCGCAGTTGATAGAGACGTTGAATCCAGATGAACATTGTCTGAAGATAGCGGTTTCAATCCCACCCAAAGCGTGCCAGAGGTAATTGGTCAAAAATGTGGTGAGACGACAACAACTACGGATGGCAGTGATGGCTGAGAATGCAGTTAGGAGATTCGAAGTTCCTATCCGTCGCGGTTACCACCTGACGAAGGCCAGAGGAAGTTGGCCGAAACGTTGTGCACCAATAAAAAGATAAGATGAGACTAATAGTCCGAAATAAAATAAAATTAACTATATATATATATATATATATATATATATATATATATATATGAAGAACATTAACTGTTGACAGATAAAAAAAAACAAAAAAACATTATTGAATCACCAAATGTTTAAAGACAAAGTCTCCAACAAAAGTTATTCCTTAATTCATGGAGTTTCAAAAATTTACATCGTTACTCATCAGAGGAAATGAATAATTGATTAGTGCAAAAAAAAAAAAAAAACCCTTTCTAGAATAGTATTAAAAATTAAAAACTTAAAATTTGTAGTCATGGAATATAATTACAGGAGTAGGAAAGACAATACAGGGTGTGGAACGATAAAATTGTCGCCCTAGAACAGACTAAATGATTCCATTTCCATTTGATGAAAACTAGTTTTCTTTTTTTGTTGCAGACCATCTACTAGTTGGCCAGTTGTGTACAAATCGGAAGAGCAATAGGATCCTTCTGTCATGTCTGGAAGTGACAGTGTTCAACGAGCAAGATCGGAGATGCACCGCTGTACAACTCATGTTCTCTACCGATCCTACTTATGACAACAGGACTATTGCCAGCATCCTCAAAATGTATCGCTGGATTGGCACAAATAACAAGGATGTGCCCAGGATGATGGAAATAAAGTTTCTGGTCATGGTTATCTTTGGTATGGTTTCAAGCGAGGGCTACATCATGCCAATTCACATCTTCGAAGTCTGCTTAAAAGTTAACATCAAAGTGTACCTGGATGTTCTGAAGAGTGCAGTGATCCCCTGGTGCAATCGGATGGCTGCTGGCAGAAATTGGGTGTGGCAGCAGGACTCAGCGCTGGCCCACAAGTCCAAAGAGACCCAGACTTTGCTTTAGAAGGAGTGCTACGACTTTGTACTCTTCTCTCTCTGCCCTCCTCATCCCCAACCTGAACATGCGAGACTACTTTGTTTGGTCATATGTTTAGAACATCTCTAACGTGACCTCGCACGACACTAAAGACAGCCTGATCGCCAAGTATTCCTCAAGCTCCTGCTGCTGCTTGTGGAAAAGGCATGGTCCCAGTTTTGGACACATATTAAGGCAGCAATTGAGGCTGAAGGCGATTACATTGAATAGATATCGGCTCTATTACATAATCAAGTTACTGGAATTGATTTTTTCAATAAAAGTTTTAAAATAAAGCTGTAGTGTTATTTTTTTTTTAGGGTGACAAATTTATCGTTCCACCATATAGAATCCATAACGAACGAATACAATCCAACAGTAAATTCAGTCCGCTCTTTAAAAACTGAAAATTTAGGATGACTTGCCATGTCAATATGGAGGTGGGGGGGGGGGTGTTTGAAATGTTACTTATAACAAAGTAAATAAGAAAAGACAAAGAGAAATTTGAATCAAAGGGAAGATTGTGATCATAAAATAAATGCTAATGATGAAAACAGCCGTAACATATAGGAAAACCCTAGAGTGCAGTAACTAACTTGCATAACCAACAAACGTTTACTAGCCACAGTTAAAAAAAAAAAAAAAAAAAAATTTCATAAAGACCTAAAGAAACTAAAATTGCCAACAATTGACATCTAGGTGCAAAAAAAAAAAAAAAAAGTGATGGTACTCGACTCAGCTGATAACACAAAAAATTGTCATGTAGGATCAAGGAGGATGGAAAGATTAAAGAACAGGAGCATTTGGAAGGGTGGAAGAGTACTAGAATCTTGGAGAGGAATAAATGGTAAATGGATGTTGTGATAACGCACAAGGATTTGCAAAGGTTAGCAAAAGAAGTGGAGAATGCTGGAAATCTGAGAAGAGTTGTCATTTGTCATCCAATGGAAAATTGGTTCATGTTAGCAAAATCACTGATGATGACTTGTGTAAAAATTCCTTGTGAATAGATATACACGATAATAACAATCATAATAAAACTGAAAAATAATATACATATTATATATATATATATATATATATATATATATATATATATATATATATATATATACTTACATTGATATCTCTTTCATGGATTTCATCAACAATGACATGAGAGACGCCACGTAAGCCATTTTCTAATCGCCTCAGCAGGGTTCCTAACAAAAAAAAAAAAAAACGTTTTCATCACAAGTTTTGGTTTAGTTAATTTACAGCATGCAAAATCGTTTAAACTTATGCAGAAACATAATCTAGATAACAATAGATAGATAGCACCCTCTACCCACCGTTTTCAAAAAGTTTGCACCCTCTACCCACCGTTTTCAAAAAGTTTGCACCCTCCACCCACTGTGGAAATAATTTAAAATGTTCAAATTTTATCACATAATTTTGTCATGAATAATCTATCATATAAATCTCACCTGTCTGTTTAAATGTATATATGTATGCATGTATGTCTGCTTAAAACTTCTGCAGTCCTGCAACACAGCAGATGTCTCGCAGCACTGCAACACAGCGGATGTCTCGCAGTCCTGCAACACAGCGGACGTCTCGCAGCACTGCAACACAGCGGACGTCTCGCAGCACTGCAACACAGCGGACGTCTCGCAGCACTGCAACACAGCGGACGTCTCGCAGCACTGCAACACAGCGGACGTCTCGCAGCACTGCAACACAGCGGACGTCTCGCAGCACTGCAACACAGCGGACGTCTCGCAGCACTGCAACACAGCGGACGTCTCGCAGCACTGCAACACAGCGGACATCTCGCAGCACTGCAACACAGCGGACGTCTCGCAGCCTTGCAAAACAGTGGACTCAGAACAAACGCAGTACTTAGACCTAAGTCTTCATTCCTTTCCATGAAAATTTTCTGAATTCTGGCAAAAAGTGGAGGCCTTGCACATCAGCAAAAAGCAGAAGTATCGCAGCTCCATAAAAAGCGGAGATCACGAATCCTTGTAAAACGTGGAAGTCTTGCATCTCCGTAAAAAGCAAATGAGGAAAAGAGGCAACTTACCCAATGTACAGTACAAAATGGCAGCATATGGCCGAGGGAGGACACTCTCAAAACGAACGCTGTACCCAGTACTCAGACCTAAGTTTTCATTCCTTTCCATGGCAACTCGCTCAGCGATGGATACGGCACTGATTCTTCTAGGCTACAACAAAATAAAAAAGGAAAAAAGTTAAAACTTTTTACATTTTGCCAAAATTTTCTTAAAAAATAAAATAATTTACATTTCTTGAAGTACTATCCTCAGCAGAGTGTTGTTAGCGAAACGCTGGCAATATTGTCGGCAAAACGCTGGCAATATTGTCGGCAAAACGTTTGTAATATTGTCTGCAAAACGTTTGTAATATTGTCTGCAAAACGTTTGTAATATTGTCTGCAAAACGTTTGTAATATTGTCTGCAAAACGTTTGTAATATTGTTGGCAAAACGTTTGTAATATTGTTGGCAAAATGTTTGTAATGTTAGACTTTTATTTTTGCTCAGTCTTTTCAAACTGGAATAATAAAAATTCAAGCAAAGCCTTTTATTTTATCAATGGAGATAACTTGTCCTTGTTCAACCTCAGAGAAGCAATGGAAGGACCCATTACTATAAATTTATAACTTACAATATTGCAGCATTAAGAATTTTTTTTAAATTCAATTAAACATTATATAATCAATTCTTAATGCTGCAATATTTTAAGTTATAAATTTATAACTTACAATATTGCAGCATTAAGAATTTTTTTAAAAATTCAATTAAACATTATATAATCAATTCTTAATGCTGCAATATTTTAAGTTATAAATTTATTATATATTTTTATTAGAATATCTCGTCCTTTTCTGTTCCATGTTTAAGCTTAATCATATTACTTTTCATGCTCGCATTTTTCTATTGTAATATTGAAATATAGTTCTTTGGTTAGTGAGAATATATACAGAAATCTTTGTATTCACCAAAATTCTAATTTCTTTCAAATGATGTGGTGTTTGGCTTTTAAGAAGTTTCTTTTGGCTGAATTTTCATCCTAGAAACATTACCAGTGTTCTTAACGGCAAGTCAACAAATTAACAACTAACACGGCTGCTAGTGCAGAGTCTTTATATAGGTTTCTACATGGAATTTTCTTGATTATTCCAGATTGTTCCGAAGATGTTTTAAAAAGAATATTCTAATGTTCAATTTATTTTTAGAGGGAAAATAGAATGTCATAACACTTTATATAAGAAAAATACCTTCTCTCAACACTACCCCTGTCGGATAAAATACATCATTCAGATTTTTTTCATCTTGGATGTTTTCCGCACAAAGCCCTGGCTGATATAACATCCGACATTCTGCAGATGCATTTTGTAAAATTTGCAAATCTTTATGTTGAACTTTGTAATCTGTGCAGAATTTTGATCGGTTTGGTTGTTTTGTTTTACGGCATATCAACCCTTTTTGGGGTTATTTAATGCCGAATCTAGTTATTCCGGAAATAGTATTCATGTTGCATCCAGTTATTTTGTAGAAGTTTTTAACTTTCAAGCTCTTTGTATCTTCAATCGCTATATGTTAAGGCCTTGGGGACTTTTGGGGGCTAAATAGGTGAGTGTCAAATGATGGACTTAGTCATTTTTTTTTTTTTTTTTTTTTTTTTTTTTTTGCATAGTGCAGAACTCAAATTTACATATGTTAAGGCCTTGGGAACTTTTGGGGGCTAAATAGGTGAGTGTCAAATGATGGACTTAGTCATTTTTTTTTTTTTTTTTTTTTTTTTTTTTTTTGCATAGTGCAGAACTCAAATTTACATATGTTAAGGCCTTGGGAACTTTTGGGGGCTAAATAGGTGAGTGTCAAATGATGGACTTAGTCATTTTTTTTTTTTTTTTTTTTTTTTTTTTTTTGCATAGTGCAGAACTCAAATTTACATATGTTAAGGCCTTGGGAACTTTTGGGGGTTAAATAGGTGAGTGTCAAATGATGGACTTAGTCATTTTTTTTTTTTTTTTGCATAGTGCAGAACTCAAATTTACATATGTTAAGGCCTTGGGAACTTTTGGGGGTTAAATAGGTGAGTGTCAAATGATGGACTTAGTCATTTTTTTTTTTTTTTTTGCATAGTGCAGAACTCAAATTTACATATGTTAAGGTCTAAAACTGCACCATTTGCTCATTTTCACCAAGATTTGACCTCCCTTGGGGGTCTTTTGAGAAAATCGGGGGGGGGGGGGGGATCAAATGTTGGCCATTTTTTATTTATGCCTCATTCACTGTGCACTCACACCATGCATGCTTCACTTTTTTTTTTTTTTTTTTTTCATAAATAGAATAAAATATTTGTTTTCACTGGTTTAAATATGTTTTAATATTATAAAAAAATATATTATTTCATTAAATATTTATTGATTTCTTTATATTTAGTACAAAAATAGAATACAATGCTTTTTTTTCATTATTTTTTTTTGTATTATTATTAGTGATGGGACGATTCCTAAATTTTTCCCCCGATTTCGATACAATTACCAATTCCAATTCTTTATAAATCTCTAAATATTTAAATATAAAATTGCTTTTTTTTTTTCCCTGATTATTGTATAAACAAATATTAAATGTGCACATATTTTTTCAAAACATTAAAAACACACTTATAGCAGGGGCGATATATAGATTTTACTTTTACTGATAGTTTAAAATCAATAAATATTTATTATTTTATCATTACTACACGCAGTGGAAGATCTTGTTTTAAACAAAATCAAATAAAAAAAAAATAAAAAACCAAAGGAATCGTTTTTAGCATTGAAAAATAGGCACAATTTTTTTTTTTTTGATACCGATACCCTTAAACGTTCCGATTTTTCTGATTCCGATTAATTGTCCCAACATTAATTATTATTATTGTTGTTTTTATTTAAAAAATAGGATACAATTTTTTTTTTCCAATGATTGTTATGGTCCAGGGGGGTTATCTAATAATTTTACTTTGCGCGTGCTTGTGTAAACATTTCTTTCTTATTGCAATAGTTTTTAAGCAAAAATACTTTTAGTGTAAATAAATTTAAAAAAAAAACAAAAAAAAAAACTTATATAGTTGCCAACAAATTTAATCTAAAACAGGGAGTCCAGTTTTGTAAGCAGAACAATTGTACATCAGTAAGTGACTTAATTTAACACTGGTCTGGGTCGCCCATAGCTCGGAATTGCCAGTGGGGGGGAGGGTGTGTGTGTGCTCTGACTTCACGCCAGTCAAAATATTAGAAGTTGTTTTGCAGGCGAAAACTCTTACCTGAGTGACGATGATGTTACAGTCGGCACCTTTACCTTCTGCGATCATGCCTTCCAGAATGAACTGAGGGACCTAAAAAGAAAAACAATTTGTCATTAAAGACATCACAAATAGTCAGAAGTAAATAATTGAATGACCAAAATTATGGAATTTAGCATATAACACTTAAATTGTTTCCCTTATGTAAAATGCTGACCTGGTGTTAAGTGGTGGTATGTTAGTAGATGTTTTATAGGGAGGGGAAAATGGTTGCTACTCTATTTGGAAGATAATTTTGAGAGATGTAGTAATCTCAGAATATAATAATTTTTATAATAACTAAAAATGTAAAAATATTTTTGATGCAACACACTGTAGGAAGCGGTGATGGTGTTGTGTGAAAAAGATAGGGTTAGGGTTCAGGTTCGGTAATTTTCCTATAATTGCTGAGTTTAGAAGAGAAAAAGAGGACATTTTATTATATGTATACATTCTAAGGATTTTTTCGCTTATTTTACAAAGGTGTAGACATTATTATTAACTAGCAGGGAGATCGAATACTGTACACTTCAAATACTTTCAGAGTCATCGGAATCAGTGAAATCGGCCATTCAATTAAATCGATTGTTGCATGCTCCATTTGGGAACCCACTGCAGTGCACCAGGACGAAGCTCCACATGCCTCTCTGTGGAGATTTGGTTTGGTTACTTCGTTTTACAGCATATCAACCCTTTTCGAGTTATTTAATGCCGAATCCAGTTATTTCAGAAACAGTGGTTATACTTCAAGTTTTTTATATCTTCAAATATTTATTTGAAAAGTTTGGTTTCGTTGCTTTACGGCATATCAACACTTTTCAGATTATTTTATGCAGAATCCAGTTATTTTGGAAATAGTATTAATGCTGCATCCAGTTATTTTGTATAAGGTTTTTATTCTTCAAGCGCTTTGTATCTTTCTTCAATTGCTAGTTTGTAGTGTTTGGTTTGGTTGTTTTATGGTGGATTTTATTGTTTTAGTTCCCTGCCCTGCAAAACATGAATGAGTTTTGCAATGGGAGAGGGAAAAGGGGTCAGATTATTACTGTTTGATACATTTTAAGTTAGGAAACCAGTCAGGAAGTGTCTGTGTGTGTGTGTGTGTTTGGGGGGGGGGAGACAGAAAGAGAAAGGAGAAACGGAAAGAAGGAAAAGGTGGATTGTTGTTTTTGCAGAACATAAGTTTTGCAAAAGAAAAACATTAACAGCATTTCATCTTCAGACAGCCAGATCTAGTAGCACCAGTCCCCCATAGTGACAGTCCACAACAGATTGTAGTTTACATTGCACTGTAGAGAACCTACTGTTGATTTTATAAAATTATTTCATAAAATGGCTTAAATTAGCATTTAAGATACAAATGTCAAGTATCATGGTTGAAATGAGCTCTAAACAGATACATTCATTTCGAATGCACCCCTGTCATATCAAAGAACCTATTGTTGATTTCATACACTGGATTCTTCAGCTTGTGCGGTAATAAAACTTCTCAAACGCACTTGTGATGTTAGGTTGTACAAGGGCATTAACTTTGGTCAAAATCAGACTATTCCTGTTTTAATAGGATTTTTTCTAATTATCAATTTTTGATAATTATCGGAGGGGGGGGGCGTTCTGATATAAAACCTAAGAACATTCCCAGACACATAAAGTACATTTGTGCAATGGTGTTCAGTGAAAAAGATGTGCATGGGGTTAGGGTTTAGTTATTTGTCTACAATTTCTGAGTTTAGAAGTCATTTTATACGTAAAGATTACGATGACTTTTTTTTTGCTTATTTTACAAATATTTATACATGCTGTTTGGTTATTTTGTTTTACGGCATATCAACCCCTTTTTAGGTTGTTTAATGCAGAAACCAGTAATTTTGGCAAAAGTTTTTATGCTTCAAGTTTTTGCTTTTTTATATCTTTGAATATTTATTCATAACGATTGGTTTGGTTGTTTTGTAGAGAAAAAAATTGTTTTTGTTTTTAGCTTTGCAGAATCTGATTGAGTTTTGAAAAGGAAAAAATAAATAAGCAATAACATCACTGTTTGGTGCATTTAAGTTAGGAAACCAATATCTTCAGATCGCCTGATCTGTTAACATCAGAGAGAGGAAAAAGGAGAGGAGCTCAAAAGTAACGAGAGAGGGAGCGCGCGAGAGAGAGAGAGAGAGAGATGTTGCACACATCATTTTTTTATTACTAAAAGAAAACTTGAAAATTTAGATGCCTCTCTGGCCAGAATTGTTGACATTGCTTTCTAATAAATACGGGCATGACATTAAAGGACATATTTAGTGGTTACAGTTACCTGGGTAGTTTTACCACATCCTGTTTCGCCTCTGATGAGTACAACGGGGCTGGTTTTAATGACATGAATAATGTGATCTTTGGAATTATGAATGGGGAGGTTCGAGCGATCATACAACATCTGAAAAAAATAAATAAAATAAATAAAAAATAAATGAAAAAAAAATACATAAAATAAATTAACCATTCTATGACATCTACCTATGTTTTTTTTTTCTTTTTTTAGAGGCGTTGAACTTTAAATTGACAACTATTTTCATTAATTGCAAATTTGGCAACTATCAGTTATTTTGGTTCATAAAGAAACTGATACCCAAGCAATATTGGCAAATTGTAAATGATACAATCAATTTACTCAGAAAAACTTGGCCACATTATTCATGTGATTTAATCCTGTTAGATTATTTTCTCCAGGGATATGTAAAGTCCTATGTCTATGCTGATGAACCAGACACAATAGACCATTTGGAAGACAACATTGGACATGAAATACAGCCTAATTTAATGTGTAGAGTTAGTGAAAATTAGACCTCTAGATTACCCCATATATGCACATGCTGTGTGGAGCTATATGTTTGAAATTATATTTAAATTATAAATGCCAAAAAATAATTTTGGAATAAACCACATTTTTGTATAATATTTTTCTATATTTATTTGAATCTAAAGTTCAATGCCTTTAAAAAATAAAATGCACATCGTTGAGCACTTTCTGTTGAATTAAAAAGTCGGTCAATATAGCTCTTATGCGTAGATCATCGTATAACGATTTGATCACTGTCTGTCTGACGTAATGAATAAATTAAAATGTTTAAAATTCAACGCTATTTCACATGATTAATGGTAGCCGAATGGATACGGCCTCCGCTAATCGAGCCAGAGATGTCTCGTGTCGCGGGGTTCGAATCGTTCGACTGGTAGTAATCGTGACACCCTGCACTGAAGAATCCCGAAAGGATGAAACACTAGTGTCTGTAGGTATTTAATTATTATAGTAAAAAAATAATTATATATATATATATATATATATATATATATAAAACGAAAAAACAACCAACAAACTTAGCACAATCTCATTCCAAATTTAATTCAACTCAAAAGGGCATAATCAAATGAAAAGAGCTCGTCTGGGTTAAGCGTCGTCCTACTGGAATAACTCTTATTCATGCGCTGCTAAGCATTGAGCTCTCCCAGCTAAGATTCCGTACAGGAAGTGTGCTATCAACATTGGAGAAAAATGATAGCGTACAACTAAAAAATCCAAAAATACATAAGAGATTTTATAAACAAAACAGTGAGATTATATATAGTGAACAATGCATTCAACAACATTTCACACACATTTCTAGATACCTATATCTAATAAGTTCAAAAGAAAGGACACACTTAGGGAGGTATTTTGGTGGTAAAGTCACTAAATAGAGATTAGCTGGTTTCCCGGCATAGCCCAGGATGTAATATAGATTGACTGAAATACATGTTCTAGCTGGTTTCTAGGCGTTGCCAGGGATGTAATATAGACATATTATGTTGTATATTACCTGTTCTCTTCTCCCTAAGGTAAAACAATTTCATATACATGCTGTAAATTACCTATGCTAGGGATAAAACATGAACAATACCAGTCCTAGGGTAGATAAAACAAATAATACATAGAGATGAAAGATTCCTCTCCCCTAAGAATAAAACATATGTTCAATATCTGCTTTTGTTTTTTCATTGTTTATACGGTCCCGAGCAATGCCGGGTAGCCCTGCTAGTATATATATATATATATAATCCAAATAAATTATGGGCAACTTTCTAAGTAAATAAAAAATGAGCTTCAAGGCGAAGCCACTATTTAACCGTATTTATCATTAAAAAAACAACAAATCTAAATTTATAAGCGATAAAAATAAACAGTAAACTCATCTAGAAGTTTGTGGCGGAACGGTTAATGCGCCAGACTGGGGTAAACATTGTCTGGAGTTTGATTCCTAGAAACAGTCAAGCTACGCCGATGAGAGGTAATTAACACGCATGTACATAGATTACTGTTTAAAAAATAATAAAAATAAATAAAATGTTATATACATCCAAATAAATTATGGGTGACTTTCTAAGTAAATAAAAATGAGCTTTGAGGTGAAGCCACTATTTAACCGTATTTATCGTAAAAAAAAAAACAAAAAAACAATATATATATATATATTCCCATTCAAAATTAACAAAAGATTATTATTAAGATCAATAGATTTCATATTAAAATAGTTTTCATCACTTACTGTTTGGAGTTCCCTATCGTTGGCCTTCTGTTCTTCTAGTGACTGGTACACATCCTGGCTGATTTGTTCCATTGTCGCCTAAAAATAAAAATAAAACAGTTTTATTAAAAACTAATTTAACCATATATCAAAAAATGACACACTTTGCCTTACTTCTCTTATTTGGCCTTTGTGCTTTGCCATACTGTTCCATTTGGCGTACTCTTCAATTTGCGCTTTGCCCTATTTGGCCTTTGCACTTAATCTTACTATTCTATTTGGCCTTTGTGCTTTGCCTTATTCAATTTAGTCTTGCACTTTACTTAAGTCTTGTATCTTATAGACTTTAAACAAATGTATTTTTTGTTTTAATTACTAAGATTAATTAAAAGATCAATTAAATAATTAAAATTAATTAAAAGAGAAGCAATGCAAAAAGTTTTCATGATTTTTTAAAAAGAAATTACAAGAGATTAACCTTGGAGACTTAGATAATAATGATATTAGGGCTGTGAAGTCAGAAGGTACAACACATCAAATAACAACTACAATTCTAACTTGTAGCATTCGTATGAGTCCGATTCCTTTGAAAACTTTTCGCTACACAACCTTCAATGATATGAACTCGGATGCTCATAATGATAATTCGTAATAGCTTTACGATAACAAAAACTAGTGTTATAAAATTTGGCCAAACGAATTTAGGTTCAAATTTAGAATCTGATTAAAAATTAACAATTGGAAAGAAGTTGTTTGGTTTCGAATTAAAGTAATTTGGCTCCAGAATTTGCCGTATACTTAAGACAAAAATCTATGTGCATTTTGTCGAAGCAATGCCAAAAAAAGAATATATCAACTCTGTTGAGGTGTCTTGTGTAGTTTCTCACTTTTAGCTTCACACACAGACAACTGACTTTTATATGTTTTATAAATAAAGATTGAAACAACGTTGCTAAAATCTCTGGAGAAAAGAAACTAATTAATAAAAGACCATTTTTCATAGCAATATGCAAATTAACTTTAGCACTGAGCTCACATATCAGAGTAAGTTATGTGAACTTGAAATGTTTGACTTTACCATTAATACAGGAAATGAGCTCAACTTTCACGTGTGTGTGTGTGTGCGCGCGCGTGTTGGTGCATGGACATGTGCGTATGCATGTGTGTGTGTGTGTGTGTGTGTGTGTGTGTAATATGTGTGTATTTGTGCATATATATGTGTGTGTAGATATGTGTGCATATGTGTGTGCGTGTTTGTATGTGTATATGATCTAGGGCATCAAGTCTGTGGCTTTCATGGTTTGTGTGGGCTGTGGCGTTGCCTGATTATGAAAATTTTTATATTGTATGTCATGTTTAAAATATGCAGCATCTGCTCGCACCTACCCACCCACGGATATAAAACAAGATAATAAAAAGCATCTTTACGTGTGCCAAGGGTCCTTCATCGATGTTACAGTTTGTCCATGGATTCCAGTTAGGCTGAGGTGGACACCAAGACACAACTCCCGGCTGGGGACGTTTTGGGGTCGGAACAAACTCATCCAGTTGGGTATGAGTTACTAGAGAGACCGGCTCCTCAGAATCAAGAGGCTGAAACGAGAAAAGGAAAAGATTTAAAAAAAGAAAAAAAAAAAAAGAAAAAAAAAAAAAAATCATAAGGGGTGGGGGATAAAAATCCATTGAGGGCGAGGGGAGTTTCCCCCGCCTCCAATTATATTTGAAATGGGAAAAATTTTCTTTTATGGCTAATCGTTGTTGTATCATCAATTTATCAAAGAGATGGGAGGTGGCAATGGTGAAGTGGTTAGCGATGAGGAGTGGCAACGTGGGAGAAACACTTTCACTAAGGAAGTTGTCGACAACGTTTACTTAGTCCCTTATGAAGTACCTGATGTGAAGTCGAAAGGTATATATATATATATATATATATATATATATATATATATATATATTTTGTGTACAGAAAGTTGTTAGTTGAGACAGGTCATTGGTACCGTCGGTTTCAAGCCCGATAATAAGGCCCGTTTAAGGTATCCTTATCGAGCTCTCTTCAGCCAATATTCGTCTATCAATTATATATATATATATATATATATATATATATATATATATATATATATATATATACACACACACACCTCTGCTTAACTTATTTTGTTTTCAAGTAAGATCTTTGACTTACTTATTTCATCAAATACTTCTGCATGCAAAATCCGATCCCGCATTTTGCTAATTCTTACCCTCTGATGAGAAGGAGAGTATTTCTTCGAAACTCCGCGGATTAAGGACTATCCATTTATCTAGTGTTTCCTTTTCAGATTAAATATGTTTTTAACTCATTTCAAAGTGTTTTTTAACATATTTTATTAACTGTTTGCTCATATCATAAAGCTCTATTTCCTATTTGGTTTTATCGAGCTTTTATATCTGGCTGAGATAATTTTATAAATATTAATTCTTTAATATTTATAATTTACTTTAATTTTACCATCTTGGATCATTTTGGTAAATTCAATTGTAATTTTCATTTTATATATATGTGTGTGTGTGTGTGTGATTGAACTTTAGATTCAATGCCAACAATAGAAGCATGCGATTCATACAAAATAAATTAATCTTTGGTGTTATTCATTTGTAATTTTATTATCCTATTTTCATATATATATATATATATATATATATATATATATATATATATATATATTTATTAGTAGGCCACCCAGCGTTGTACAGTCATAAAATTTGCATAAATATTATATTTTACTTCTTTTAGAAACTGAAACCTGTGCATGCGAGTATTATGTTTTTTTCTAAACAATTCATTTCTTGTAAGAAAAAAAAAAAATACTCAACACCAAAACCCAAAGACAGGGAGTCAAGTACGATAACCATTAGACCAGCTTGACACGACCATTAAAAAATGGTTTCAAACTTACTTATTCTTAACAAAGAAATCTGTCATGTGAACCATTCACGCTTGTGCATTTATGAAACAGATGACAAGCCGATAAAAATCCATTGACCCTCCCCCCCTACCAATTTTTCAATTTTGACCTTCTTAGTTGCCCTTTTTCAGGATGAAAACGAATTAAAAAGTTTTCCATTTCTCTGAACACCCTATATAATAAATTTTAATTCTGTGGATCACACACATGTACATTCTCACATAATTATATATTAGTGCAAAACTTTGTTGAAGTTATTACGAGGGAACATTTCTATAAAATAATAATAAAAAAATCAATAAAACTGTTTAAAATATGCGCTAAAGTATTCTAGGCACCCCTAATGATCAAACCTCAAAAGTTTTTAATTCACGAGGTAGTTTAAAGGCCTGGGTATAGTAATAGAAAGATTAGAAGGTTTTAGAAGTATCTAGAAAGCCCCAGAGGGTTCTGCAATTATCTAGAATGGGTTAAGATGCCATATAAATAAAAGTGGAGAGGGAAACAGATCAGTTATCAATTTGGACCTGTCAAGATAACTCCGGTCTATAATTCACGGATAAGTCCAGCCGAAATAATCCAAAACACAAAAAGAAAAATACATTCTTTCAACCACGGAAAGTTGCAGAAAAAACCCTCTGGACTAGTGGTAAATACAATTTTGAAATATTCTCATTGACCAAACTTTTAAAAGAAAAACAAAAAGAAACATTATAGTCATTGAATTTCATTGTTAATATAGTGAATAGCCAGGCGAAGACTGGCCAGTTAGCAGTTCTTATTTGACTGCTTCCCTTACCCTCGTAACGCTCCACTTCCTCATCCTAGTTATCGACCACGAGTTTCAACAAGCCGTCTTTTCATTTGTAGTTGATAATAGTAATCCAAAGTATCTTTGTTAACAGACACCTTTTTTTCGTTTGTTTTGTTATTGCTGTAAATATTTGTGAATAACCATATTTGTTTATTTTGTTATTGTTGAAAATAAAGGAAAAGATCATTTTCCGAAGAACGTATTTCATATCGTCCATATTTTTAGTTGTTACACCTTTTGAACGTAACAAAATTCAAAGACTTACTTTTTCTTTTTTATAACTTTTGTTTATTTCTCCTGGATTTTTTTCATTACAGCTGTTTCGTTAGTGGGAAGGCAGTTTTACGATTTATGTGTCTATAAAAATATCCTGTCGCCACCAACTTCTTCAGATGATTTTTTCCATTTGATGTTAACAACAAAAAGTTGATTTTTTTTACACGATAAACATGGTATTTGGGGAAAAGAAATTCCAACGCCACGCTGTCACATGTCAGCCATCTTGGGTGTTATGCTAAGATAACTTTCTGTTTTAAACCATAATTTCGTATTTTTTATTTTAATTTCCCGTTTTTTCCTTATTTATTTTTTTCCAATTTCTTATAATTTTATTTCTACATTTATGCGTGTTTATTCTAATATTCCTTTTTGTTTGGTTTTCACACTCTATTATTTAATTTCTTTGCTTCAAGGGAAGGTTACTACAATATTAACAACTAGCAGGGGTACCCGGCGTTGCCCGAGTGTTTGTTTCCGGGACGGGGGGGGGGGGGGAGTTTTAAAAAATGTTATGGTAGGTAAGTAGGAAGGATCAAACCCGGAGTCATGAGTAAAAGTAGGAAAATAAAGTGTGAAAAAAAACATCTGCAACGTTAACAGTTCGGCCACCAAGAAAAGTCCATTCCAGTTGTTTAGGAAAAAAAAAAAAAACGACTACGGTAGGTCGGCGCGAACGTGAAAATATAATGTGAATTGTCCAGCACGCTAACCACTACGCCACAGAGCACTGCAGCTTAGTTTAGTGATTTTAAATAACTTCACATGAAAGAACTACAAAGCCAAACCGGTGTTTTCTTCTCAACTGTTCCTTGTGAACGATCCCCAAACAGTGTTAAGTGGTGGCAGGGGGAGGAGGAATTTATTAGAGAGAAAATATTTTACCACTTCCATTGATCTTAACCGATTTTGGCCCTGACTTCTCAGCAGAAAAAGTATAGAAATCTAAGATTATCGAGGAATTTGAGAAATAATAAGCCTATAACACACCTCAGATATTGTTCTGCCGTTTGTGCATATTATATTTGCATGAAATATCTTGATTTTTAATCCTATTAATGTCAAAATCAGGCGGGGAAAAAATGAGTTCATTTTATTTATATAGAGATAATGAAAGTGATGCATTTATTTGACAAAGACAATATTTATCTTACTATAGGGAATAGAGTTGAGGGTGGTTAAGGGGTTAACAACATGGACTGACAACTTAGGTATACCAAGTTGTAATTCAGTTCATTCCACAAAAAAAGCTTTCACTTAGGATGTTGGCAACCTTCACATGGTCTACCCTGTAAGTACCCAATGTCTTTCTAGAAAAAATTCCAACAAGAAAGATATTGGTGAAACCAATGCCAACAATAGAATCACCTGAATCATATGAAATGAATATTTGATGTTATTCATTTGTAATTTTATTTTTCTATTTTCACACATATATATATATATGTTTTGAGAAAAATAGAAAAACCGAATGAAATTATTAAAATAATCAACGTTTCGTCCTTATTTCAGAGGACATACGCACACATGTTTGTCTTATTTCAGAGGACATACACATACATATGTTTGTCCTTCCCGACATGGGTAGGATTCAAAAACTGTTCTCTTTTTCGTACGATCTATGACTTTTTCTTTTCTTGCATTTTTACTTCGATATCCTGAAGATGTCCTCTGAAATAAGGACGAAACGTTGATTATTTTAATAATTTCATTCGGTTTTTCTATTTTTCTCAAAACATAACGTCAACCACCGCTGGTATTTTTACATTTCTTATATATATATATATATATATATATATACCCCCCCCTAAAACCTCTGACCTTGATGGAGGGGAGACTAAAACTTCCTAATATGATTTCAAATGATCTGATGGTTGGTTGGTTGTTTTTGTGTTACGTCATATCAACTCTTTTCGGGTTATTTAATGCCGAATCCAAAGATTTTGAAGAAAATTTTTTTAATAGAATATATTTGTTGTTTTCAAGTCGGTTTCTATTCAACCCATAGTTGGAACCCTAACAGGTACTACCACTCCGGGTCAGAGTGGACCTGGGAGCAATGGTAATTAAACGGTGGCTCCACACTCCCCAAAACCTGCAAGCTGGGGCCTCACCACTGGATATAGTTTATGGTCATATCCAGGACCCCCCTTGAGGGACTTTTACCCTCTGCAGGGGGGCAGTCGGTGTATTCTAATGCCCCACCGACAGGGCCCTCAAATGATCTGAAATAACAGCAAGGGGAGACTTGATTCCAAACTTCCATTATATTATTTAAAATGTTTTTATATTATTCAACGATAAATATTTCTAATGTATACCTTCCCTTTTTGTTTTTCATACATAAAGTAAATTTCATTTCACAGCGTATGGGAATTACTTGATGCCGAAAATATTCACGATAATATCCTATTTCCAATGAGGGAAGATATAACATAAACGAAATATTCATCATTTATAAGTATCTGATATAAATATAAAAATGAATTATATAAAAAAAATATCTCCACGAACCACCTAAATAATAACGAACCCAATTCTTCCCTCTTTGTAAGAAACATGGGTTTATGGGATGTAAAGATTAAAGAACAAAATGAGGAACCAATTAAAAAGCTCCCGAGATTAAATCCAAAGTCCACTTTCTATTTGTTGACATTTTATGAAAAATTACAAATTTTTAGCAAGAAACATTTTAAGAAAAATTGCTGGAATTAAAAAAAAAACATTAATTTAAAAAATTCTTTTTAAAAATTGATAAAAAAAAAAAATTTTTTTTTTTAAATTAAAAATTTTATTTAAATTAAAAAATTTTTTTTTAAGTTTCCAAAAAATAATTTTTTTAAATTAAAAAGTAAACAAAAACTTTAAAAGAATTAAAAAATAAATTTTAAAAAAAATTTAAAAAGAAAACAAAACAAAACATTTTTTTTTAATCAAAAAAAAATTAAAGAAAACAAAATTTTTAAAAATTTAAAAGAAAAAAAAATTTAAAGTAAAAAAAAAAAAAAAAACAAAAAAACTAACCACTTGAATAGGGTTGATATTCCAAGAATGCAAAGCTTCATCGAGAGACGCTTCCACTTCTGGACTGACAGCAACTTCAAATGGTGGAATCTGCAGACAATGATAGAAGAAACATTTAAATAAAATATATCCACTTATAACTCTTCACCCTCTCATTGTTTAAGATATCAACTTAGAAAATAACATTTTTTTTTTCATTTTAATAAACAATTATTAAAAAAATAAGTTTATAAATGTTATATTGTTGCTGTTATAACATTTTTTCGACATAAACACTGGAGCTTATTTAGAATTAAAACTAATCCAAAAGAATTGCCGAAAAAAAATTTATGATGTATCCGTCACAAAACAAACATGTCATATTCCAAAAACCATGTAAATAGATTAAATAGTTTTTTTTTGTTTTTTTTTTTACTGATTTTAATAGGAAATTGTAATCATTAATAAACTGAGTTCAAACTAAGTTGTCTGCCCTTTATGAAACTTGGCGAATCAAAACAATATATTGCTTCTTCATAAAATTTGATTTTCTTAGTTAAAAAAAAAAAAAAAACCTACTTGATGAATTTTTGTGACTTTGGGAATATGATATCTTAAGTTTTTAAAACATTTTTTCAGCATTTTGTTTTTAAAACTGGTTTATTTTGAAATAAGCAGCAAATGATTAAACTCCGCTCTGTATAATTTTTACTTTTTTGTAATTCATAGCTGGATTAGACATTCACATTCTTATTCTTATTGCAACTCAATCTCATAGTAGTGATGGGACGATTTGAATATTTTTCCTGATTCTGATACAATTACTGATTCCGATTCTTAATTTCTAAATATTTAAATATAGATGTCAAAACACACTTTTTTAAAAAAATTTTTACATAGGAGTCACCACTTATCAAGGTCTGGAGGCTACTCGAGGATAAGGGTTAATGAGTGTACAATAATCAAGGCGACAATATTGTAGTAATCGTTCGTAGTGGAAATTTGGTAAACTGGATTACTTAAGGGGACGGCTCATCAAGAACTTGTTTACGTTGGATTTGAGGATGACCATGTTGTAGTTAGCTGGAAAGCAAGCAGTGAAAGAGTTCCACAGGCGTGCTGTTCTAAGAAAGAAACTTTGTTCATGGAATATGTTAAATATGCAGATATTTTTGAAACATAAAAATAGACATTTGTGGGGAATGATCTCTATATGCTAATTTTAGTGTTTGTTTTAAAATCAATAAATATTTATTAATTTATCATTATCAACACCAGTGGAAGATTTTGTTTTTATTTTAAATAAAATTGAATAAAAAAAAAAAAGACAATTAAAAGAATCATTTTTGGTATAAAAAAATACAATTTTTTCTGATTCCAATACCACCAAAAGTTCCGATTTTTTCAATTCTAAATTCTGATTCATCATCCTAACACTAATAACATCTTTTTGATTAAAACATTGAAAACTACATAAATAAACAAAAGAATTAAGGAGCGGGGGGAGTGTTGTTTTACCTTATCGGCATCTTTCTTCTTCTTTTGTCCTGTATAGGCTTCGATGACATTCATGTGGTATAACTGACGCACCAAAGAAAGGGCACAGGACTTCGAAGCAACCTGTTTGTTTGATCCATGTTCTCTGGCTGATACGTCTTTAAAAATAACAGAAATGCGAAAAAAAAAAAAAAAAAAAAAAATCAACAAATGCTTCAATAATATTCGAGCAAACGAAAATCAAATTGTTGCAAAGAATATAAAAAAAAATTACTTATGTATTAGTAGTTTTTAAAAAGAAAACGAAATTAAGTTAGACGGGATTTCTATTGTATTGAACGAGTTTAGAGAGAAATATAATAAGGAGGGGGGGAACTTGACGAGGGAGGAAAAGATGTAGCGATAGAAAGACTGGAAGGGGGGTGTAAAGATGTAGCAGGAGAGACGGATGGGGGGATAATGAGGTAGCAGAAGAAAGACATGAGAGGTAACGAGGTAGGAATAGAAAGACGGGGGGAGGGGGCAGCAAGGTAGCAACAGAAAGATGGGGGTGGGGTAACAAGGCAGCAACAGAAAGATGAGGGTGGGGTAACAAGGTAGCAACAGAAAGATGGGGGTGGGGTAACAAGGCAGCAACAGAAAGATGGGGGTGGGGTAACAAGGCAGCAACAGAAAGATGGGGGTGGGGTAACAAGGCAGCAACAGAAAGATGGGGGTGGGGTAACAAGGTAGCAACAGAAAGATGGGGGTGGGGTAACAAGGCAGCAACAGAAAGATGGGGGTGGGGTAACAAGGTAGCAACAGAAAGATGGGGGTGGGGTAACAAGGTAGCAACAGAAAGATGGGGGTGGGGTAACAAGGTAGCAACAGAAAGATGGGGTGGGGTAACAAGGTAGCAACAGAAAGATGGGGGTGGGGTAACAAGGTAGCAACAGAAAGATGGGGGTGAGGTAACAAAGATAGCAACAGAAAGATGGGGGTGGGGTAACAAGGTAGCAACAGAAAGATGGGGGTGGGGTAACAAAGATAGCAACAGAAAGATGGGGGTGGGGTAACAAAGATAGCAACAGAAAGATGGGGGTGGGGTAACAAGGTAGCAACAGAAAGATGGGGGTGGGGTAACAAGGTAGCAACAGAAAGATGGGGTGGGGTAACAAGGTAGCAACAGAAAGATGAGGGTGGGGTAACAAGGTAGCAACAGAAAGAGGGGGGGTGGGGTAACAAGGTAGCAACAGAAAGAGGGGGGTGGGGTAACAAGGTAGCAACAGAAAGATGGGGGTGGGGTAACAAGGTAGCAACAGAAAGATGGGGGTGGGGTAACAAGGTAGCAACAGAAAGATGGGGGTGGGGTAACAAGGTAGCAACAGAAAGATGGGGGTGGGGTAACAAGGTAGCAACAGAAAGATGGGGGTGGGGTAACAAGGATAGCAACAGAAAGATGGAGGTGGGGTAACAAGGTAGCAACAGAAAGATGGAGGTGGGGTAACAAGGTAGCAACAGAAAGATGGGGGAGTAGCAATACAAAGAGGTGGGAGGGGGGGGGTAATGAGACAGCAATAGAAAGATGGGGGGGAGGTAATAAGGAAGCAATAGAAAGGAGGAGGGGTAACGAGGTAGCAATAGAAAGAGGTGGGGGGGTAACGAGGTAGCAATAGAAAGAAGGGGGGGGGGTAACGAGAGAAAGATGGTGGGTAACAATGTAAGAAAGGAGAAAGACAAGAGGGGAAGAGGTAGAGAGAGAAAGACAGGAGGAGGTGGGGAGAGTAGGGAGAGAAAGCGGGTTCAAAAAAAAAGGTAACAAGAGAAAGAAGGTAGAAAGAGGAAGATGGGAAAGGAGATAGTGGGGAAAGAGGAATGATAGGTAGCGAGAGGAAGGACCTCAACAATGAAAGGGTGAGATTTTGCTGCTAGCTAGATTAGTTGGGGGTATGTATGTAGAGGGGGGCACAAGTACTATATTTTTATTAAAGCACATTCCAACTTATTGTTACAATTCAGTTTTCTCTAATGATTTTGTTGGTAAAACAAAACCAACATCAAAATTTATAAATAGCTACCGCTAAATCTTTCACACGACAAAGTAGACAAGAAAGCTTTAATCGGATAAAACAACTAAAATCTCAACCTAGTTCATCTGTCTACATCAGTTTTTAAGAAAACATTTAAAATCTTTCAAAGCCGACCGTTCTTACTGAAAAATCATCATTGATACATGGATCTCTGCCATTCCTGTTTTGGTCTGGAACAAAAATTCATAAATTTATTTAAAAAAGGAATATGGAATTAAACAGCCAACCCACTTACGTTTACTGATGGATTTCACGTATATTTTCATCTCTGCAATGAAACTCCTGTTTAAAAAAAAAAAAAATAAATAATTTTTTTTTTTTTTTTTTAACTTATAAAAGACATTTTTGAATTCATGCAAAATCAAGTGTGTGTGAACAAAGTATACAAAAATTTGGCTACAATTGTTGGGATTTAGGGACAAGTTTTTACACAAGAAGTCCATATGGTTTAGAGAGTTCGCTAATCGACCGGGAAACAAAGGTTCAATCATGGGTCAGGTCATACTAGACTCAAAAGCTGGTACTTGATGCTTCCTTGTCAAACTCTCAGCATAACGTGAGGATCAAGAGTGGAGTAACCTCAAGAAAAGAGCAGCTTTCTCTCCTATATCTCTGTGTGATAGTTAATGAAAAAGGAACCATTGTGTGGCCTTTGACTATGGTCAACCACTTTATTTTTATTGCAGGCTAAAAGCACCAAGTGATGAGAGCAGACCTGTCAAAACTGACCTTGCTAGAGGTCAATTGGTCAGGTAGTTGATCTCACAGCTTCTGGGATTAAACACCTGTGAGAGAACAGGTTGACATAAGCAAGCGTGGCGAAAGAGAAGCGAATCAGTCAAAAAAAGCGACAGTGGTCACGGTTCGACTGAATCCTCCTACCTCGTGTCTACTGATTGAAATGTGCACACGAAGAAAGAAATAAAATAATATTTTATATTTTTCTAACAAATGAATTCGTGTGGCGAATTTGCTTCCTTGGCTGACAAGAAACTATTTGTCCAACCCAGTTGCATCACAGAGGGAGCCAGTACATAGCTAAAACTGTAGTGCTTCCAAGTATTAGCCAGAAGAGGGCAGAAAAAAAACGGCCAGGGAGCACAGTTGGGATGACATGTATCAAACATAAGAAACACTTTTTAGTAGCTAAAACTTGAGGAGTCATCCATTAACTTGAGCAACTGCATACATCATACAAAAAATAATAAAAACTAGCTGGGTTTATAAAACTGACAACGTCAACAGTTTTATATATATATTTATTAGCAAAACTTAACTTTGCCCAAAAATGAATTATTCCTATATGAGCAGGATTACCTAGTGTTGCCGGGGGAAAAAGTGTAGCATTTCTATCGCTTTCTTCCTTCTTATTCCCACCCCATCTTTCTTCTCCACCTATTCCCCTCCCTGGACACACACACACCACCCATTTTTATAGATTCTTCAAAGAATGAGTCAGCATAAGGTAATTAATATCCTTAATTAAAAGATCAGAGTTACTTCTCTTTAGTTTTTACATGATATGGCTGGAAAATCACCCCACCCCACCCTGGACTAAATTTGTGCCATGTTGGGGGTCAAAGAATAATTGTTTTGAAATATTTTCTTGATTGGTATTGAGTTATCTCTGGACATATAAACAAACACAGACAACTGCCTTTTATATTGTAGATTATCATTTTTATTTATACTATCAGTTCAGCCCCGGCTTTGCTCAGGCCTTATGTACTGTTCATAACTTGCCCTACGTGTGAATACACTTTAAGATTTCAAATGTTTAGACCAAAATTTGTCTGAGTAATTTCGTAGAGACCACACATTTTTTAAAAATTTTGACCCCCCCTTAACATTTATTATTTTGGTCTCAAATCAAAATACAATGTTTTACCCACATCCAAGTTACCTACATCTAAATTTCAAGTCTTTAGACCCAAAATTGGCAGAGGAATTTAGTAGAATCTGCAAAGGTCAACTCTTTCAACTTTGACCTTTTGGCAGCCAAATTTTCACCCTAAAACTGATTAAAATGCTTGCCGCATGTTTAAATACCTGTTACGTATAAATTTCAAATGTTTAGACCCAAAATTGGCTGAGTAGTTTGCTAGACACGGCAAAAGTCAAATCTTCTGAACTTTGACTCCTTGGCAGATCAAATTTTTGGCCAAAAACTGATAGAAAAGCTTGCCCTATCTCTGAATACCATTTATGTAAAATTTCAAATGTTTAGACCAGAAATTGTCTAATTTGGTAGAGACTGCAGAGGTCAATTTTTTTTTAATTTGACCCCAATTTTAACCCCATAACATTTATTTTTGGGGGCTCGAATCAAATTAAAACATTTGATCCATGTCCAAGTTACTTACATTAAAAATTTCAAGCGTTTAGACCCAAAATTGGCGGAGGAGTTTGGTAGAGTTTTCAAAGGTCAAATCGTTGAACTTTGACCCCTTGACAGCCAAATTTCTGGCTGAAAACAGATTACAAAACTTTTCCCAAGTCTCCAATACTCCTTATGTCAAATCTCGAGTCTGTAGACCAAAAATTGACAGAGTAGGGAAATGTACACAAACAGACAGACATTTTCACTTTTATAGATATACTAGCATGGGTGCCCGGCGTTGCTCGGGTGTTTTGAGGTGTGTGCTGAGCAAAAAAAAAAAAAAAAAAGTGGTAGTAGGAAGGCAGACTCGAACCCATACCATGAAGGAAGAAAAGAACGGGGAAAAAAATGTGACGTCTTTGCTGTTACGACCACCGTCAAACCGAAGTGACATCAGTTTAAATTAAGGCTAGACAATCAAAAAGAGGGGATGACTTTTAAAAATATCGGCGAAAAAAGCAACCCCTCCCAGTAGAAAAGGGCCCAGTTGAGGGTGAAGAAATTAATGTTTTCAGCCAATTTTTCGGTATTTGTCGTCTGAAGGGTCGAGCTTCAAAACAATACTGACCTTGTGAAAATCCGTTGCCTCTGTCGAAAGTTTTACATACATTTATATATCGGTAGCTCAAATTTTTGACACAAACTGATTAAAAAGCTTGCCTTATCTCTGAATACCCTTTATGTAAAATTTCAAATGGTTAGACCAGAAATTGTCTGAGTAATTTGATAGAAACCACAGAGGTCAATTTTTTTTTTTTTTTTTTAACTTTGACCCCTATTATGACCCCATAACATTTGTTGTTTTGGGTTCAAATCAAGTTAGATTCATGTCCAAGGAACCTATATCTAAAATTCCACTTGTTTATACCGAAAATTAACGGAGGAGTTTGGTAGAGTTCTCAAAGGTCAATTTGTTGAACTTTGACCCCTTAACAGCCAAATTTCTGGCCGAAAACCGATCACATAGATTTTCCCAAATCTCAGTACCCTGTATATCAAATTTTGAGTCTGTAGACTGAAAATTGACAGAGTTATTGCATAGGGAAATGTACACAGACAGACAGACACTTTCACTTTTGTAGATAGATTTAAGTTCAATAATTTCAATTTGAATTATTTCAAAGAAAATAACTTCAAAATTATGTAGCTAGCTGTCATGTAAAAAAATAATTATTTATATATCTCACAATTACAATTATACCCTAATAATTATAAAACTGGACTGTCCGGGCGTCCAACTTGCTTGAATCTCATCTTTGACAATCAGGTGATTCCAGCTTTTAAAAAATGGATGATATATATATATATATATATATATATATATGCATGGGCGTGGCTCAGAGACTAAGGAATGAAGGTGAAGAGTTGTAGGTTTTGGTTTCAATTCTAGCTGATGGCACCCAAGTCGTATATACATTTTTAGTTTTGAGCTTGTTACTATATATTAGGTTCAATATAATAATCGATAGAGAATTGTTTTTATAATAATAAATACACAATCTGCATAAATTAAAATATCATTTTTAAGTGTACATGACGACCAGGCAACGCTGGGCATCCTGCTAGTATGTATTCATATATATAGATGTGTGTGTGTGTGAGAAAGAGAGAGAAAAGTTTGGATAGAAAATGTGAGAAATGGCATTTTCAAAATGGCGAAATTATAACAGCAAAAAATCTTGCATTAAAAAACTATCACGCCACCAAATCATGGTTTATGTAATGTGATATCGGCTTTATTTTTATGTATATCTTACATACACATATGACTTCATATTATTTCACTTACATACACATATAATTTCATATTATCCTTTGAATTCGATGAAGATTAGTCTTTTAGCTTCGGCCTCGTGAAGACTTGGGTAGAAAGTATCAATCAAGAATCCATTCTTGACAATCAGTCCGACAGGTCCAGGAACAGGCCCAGTACCTGTCATACTGAGGTAAGCGACCTAGAAGCCCCAATGCCCCACCCCACAAAGCTTTGCCACTCGGCTTTTGGGTGGGCCAAGTTTATTGCTTGTTACCTGAGGTGCTCCTACTGGAGAATGCTGATGGAGAGGCCCAGGCAATTTTTGCTGGGCCAGAGTGCCCCTCCTTTAGGGATGCTGGTTGGAAATAACCACTTTTTGACCTACTGTCACGTGTTGCTGATGTGGGCAGCAAGCATCTACATGCACACAGTCAAACAAAATTGACGGAATAATCTCTAAGACCCTTTCAACTACGACCTCATCAGGAGAAAATCAGTACTTTAAAATTAATCAAAAATATTATCAACAAAAATAAAGAGGACAGAAGGGAAACTGAATGTGCCAGGAAACTGACATCTGGGATTTCCGATCAAAGATAGATATATTAAGATGGAGCAGACAAGATGACAGCCAGAAATTTGAGTCAGAGTTTGTCAGAAATTTAACAACTTGACTTTGGGCAAAGATTATGACTGGGGGCTTGTACAACAACGATGTACAAACAGCTTTTGAGGTTTCTTCTCCATGGCAACGGTATCACATCCACTCAATGCACAACTGACTTTATACTATTGCGTGTTGAAACTGTGCACACACACACAACGGTCTGAAGCTAAAAAGCACCAAGTGATGGGGTGAAGCTGTCAAAACTGATGTCGCTGGACGTGAATAAGTCAAATAATTGACCCCACAGTTAAAACACCTGTTAAAGAACAGGTCAATATGTAAGCAGGCAAAGCACAAGAGCCAAGCCGTCAAAAAAGCGTCAGCTGCACAAGCCGCCACTGAATTCGTTACCTCTTGTTTCCCCCCCCTACGTCTACCGCTTGAACACGAAGCAAAAAAAAAAAAATAAAAATAATTTTATATTTTTCTAACAAACAAATTTGTGTTGCAAGTTTGTTTTTCTTGACTGACGAGAAACTACTATTGTTCAACCCAGCTACATTATTTACCAACTTGTCAGTCAATATGCGACACCACAGCCAAAAAAAAAAAAAAAAAAAAAAAAATGAAGAAAACCATGGTCGTTGGGGAACTGGCATATGATCTTACAAATTGTTAGGTACAACCTAAAAAAAAATAAACAAAATAGTTATTTTGCTTGGACTGAAGAAGAGAGGTATTCTCCTTGAGAGCATGCCTTCTATGACAGCTTGACAGGTAAACAAAATGTACTTTGTATCAAAGACATTAATCATCACACATCCTGCGGCTTCTGCCTTACCATTTAATCTGTAAGCTGTTCAATATATCTTAAAAGATTATACCTTGTCCTTTGTTGAACTGATAACATCCGAGATAACACAAACACACATATATATTGATATTTTAAATCATATATAAGTTGTACCTACCTGGCATATAAAGTCATTAAATTTTTTATCCCATTTTTTTTTTTTTTTTACTTAAGCTAGGCAGCTCCTATTATATTTTCTAATTTAAAAGGAATTATCTCTCTTTGCTTTTTTTTAAATTTTTGGTGGTTATTTAAAAATCAAATTCGTTTAGTAGCTGAAATGCCATTTTGGCAGGACTTAAAAAAAAACTGACAAGATAACCATGTCAGACTAGATTATATATATTATCAATCTGTAAAGGATAAGGCCATTTCTGTATGAAATTGCAAATGGGGAACTCAAATGTGAAGCAGAGCATACATAAGAGTTAAAAGAAACACAACAAAAACTTTGTCCAATATCATAAATTTATTTCAACACTTTCAGAGCTTTTTCAAATGAGGAGAGTTAGTCCGGTTAGCAACTGACTTAGAAGATCAGAAATTTACAACAGTTCTAGTATTTATCAGGAATATATATATATATATCTTTATTCTTTTTTCTCAACTCAATTTTAACCCCACTTTCCCTTCTGACCCCCCTTTTCCCCCTAATAAATACTATTTTACTTAGTAATACTAATATTACTATTATAAATTTCTCATTATCTAAATCAGATGCTAACCTGACTAGCTCTCCCCATTTGAAAAGGCCCAAAAAAGGATTTAAAAAAAACTCATGAAATTCGGACCAGCTTGTTGAGTTTTTTTCTTTTAACTCATAAGTTTTTAAAAGCCTTCAGCAAGTCTTTGAGGTGTGTGTTGATTTTGTCATATATGTACAGAAACTTAAGAGAGCGAATAAAGAGAAAGAAGCTTCGGTATTTCTATTGAGAACCGAATCTAACTTACCTGCTTGCTTTTATAGAAAGGATTTCAATTAAAAAAAAAAAAAAAAAAAAAAAAAAAAAAAAAATTCCAGGTTGCACAGCATACAAGAGCCGCAATGTTTTTGTTGTTTCTTTTTAAAAACAAATCAACTGAGGAGGAGGAGGTGACAAAGCGAACCTGAAACGCTGATATATGAACGTAAATTACTCCACTCCGTAAAATCAGGAGGGAACAAGAAGCACTTCCATTGCCACACTTCTCCTCTGCCATTAAAAACAATTTTTTTTTTTAAAAAACAAAATTTTTCGGTTCAATTGTCACATAGGGACCACTGCAATAGCTCACCTATTTTTCTGGGTTTTTATCCAAATTTTGAATCAAACAGACTGTTTTACATTGTAATTCCTATCATTAAATAATATTCCAATTTATATTTTAAAGTCTTCTTTTTTTTTTTTTTTTTTTTACATGGCCGTTACACTATTGAACTCTTTAAATTTTCATGGCACACCTATCATAAAAAAAATATCAATATTTAAACAAATAATTAATGCTTACAAATGTTTGTCATTTAAAGTTCAAAATATCTAACAATTTAAACCAACAAATTATAAATTTCATATCTTTTTTATATTCAGGCATCAATATCATGCAAACGAGAGGTGATGGTAGTTCAATGGTTAAAAGCGCAGACTGACGACCTGGGTGTTCCAGGTTCAAATTCAGTTCATTCCATAAAAAAAAATCACCTTCACTTGTGATGTTGGCAACTTTCACGTGGTCCCTCCCGCATAAGTACCTGATATCTGACTGGAAAAATATCAGGGAAACCAATGCCAACAATAAAATCTGCAGATTCATATGATGATGATCAGGAATAGAAACAACTGGTCATAATGATATAAAAGCTGTTTACCACCCCTAACCTCTTTGTCGCATGCCAGTAATGCTTTCTGCAGCACACCAATGTGACATGGCACACTGGTTGGGAACCATTGCATTGAATACACATTAAACAAAATTTAAAACCAACAATCGATTTAATTCAAAACATGAAATAAAAACAAGCAAAAATGGATGATCTATTCCAACAATCTCTATGCTACAATTGAACCAATATTTCAATTAAGAAAGAAAGAGTTGCAACTTTAGTAATAATAATGGAGATGTAAAAAAAAAAAAAAAAAAATTCCCCTTCGCTACTTTAACTGGTAAAAAAAAAAAAAAAAAAAAAAAGTACCCATATCCTGCAATAACTAAATAGACACACCCCCTCCAAATTTATTTTTATTTTATTAGATAAATGCATTAATATGAAAGGTTTGGGATGTCATGCTTAAGTTTTCTTGAATGCCTACTAGACACTGTCCTCGAGTGTCTAAGGTCTCTCTGTACAGGGGTTTGTCGGAACAATCTGGCATGAGGATACTTTTTCCATAGAAGTAAACCCTGACCAAATATTCAAAATCACATAGTATTCGCAACCCAAATAAGATCTCCTCACTATGGCTACCCCACAGCTTTTCCGGGGAATGGTGCACCTTCTCCAAGTGATATTACCTCAAGTAATAGCACGAAGCTGGATACTCCACCAGACTAGATAAATTCTTGTCCTGGAATCCAGTAAGACCAAGAGACCAACATGAAAGATATACTACAACGTATAAAAATGGTTAATTGGGGAGAGAAAATTATGTTCTCAATTTCTTTACTAACTCAGTGCTTGAGAGATAAAGAACTTTAATGGAACATTCGAATATCTATGTATCTCATATAGAGTTCAAGTGTTAGCCCCAGGTACGGGGGTCCCTTGATTTCTGAGAACTTTGACTGAAGTAAGAAATTTACAAGAGAAATGCTGTCAACACTTATATTACTGAAGACACTAAAGCAATTTAGATAAAGTCAAACGTTGAGATGCTCTGTCTGTTGCGCTTAAGTTTGAAATATAATCTTTGTTGTTAAAACAAAGATTATATTTGATGCAAGTTTTTATAAAATGGATGAATGAAGGAAAAGATTAAGATGAGAGAAAAGATATAGGGAAAAGCAGGAATGGAAAGAAAGGGAGGAAGTGTGAGAGAAAGGGGAAGGGGAAGAGAGATAGAAAGGAAAAAGGGAGGGAGAGAGAGAAGGAGAGAGAGAAAGGGGAGAGGGAGGAAGAGAGAGAGAGAAAGGGGAGAAGGAGCAAGAGAGAGAGAGAGAAAGGGGAGAGTGAGGGGAAGAGGGAGACAGTGAGGGGAAGAGGGAGGGGGAGAGAGAGAGAAAGGGGAGAGGGAGGGAGGGAGAGAGAGAAAGAGAGGGAGGGAGAGAGAGAAAGGGAGGCAGGGAGAGAGAGAGAAAGGGAGGCAGGGAGAGAGAGAGAAAGGAAAAAGGGAGAGAGAGAGAAAGGAAAAAGGGAGAGAGAGAAAGGAAAAAGGGAGAGAGAGAAAGGAAAAAGGGAGAGAGAGAGAAAGGAAAAAGGGAGAGAGAGAAAGGAAAAAGGGAGAGAGAGAAAGGAAAAAGGGAGAGAGAGAAAGGAAAAAGGGAGAGAGAGAAAGGAAAAAGGGAGAGAGAGAAAGGAAAAAGGGAGAGAGAGAAAGGAAAAAGGGAGAAAGAGAGAGAAAGGAAAAAGGGAGAAAGAGAGAGAAAGGAAAAAGGGAGAGAGAGAGAGAGAAAGGAAAAAGGGAGAGAGAGAGAGAAAGGAAAAAGGGAGAGAGAGAGAGAGAGAGAGAGAGGAAAAAGAGAGAGAGAGAGAAAGGAGAAAGGGAGAGAAAGGAGAAAGAGAGAGAAAGGAGAAAGGGAGAGAAAGGAGAAAGGGAGAGAAAGGAGAAAGGGAGAGAAAGGAGAAAGGGAAAGAAAGGAGAAAGGGAAAGAAAGGGAGAACCAATAGGATAAAAAAATAAGAGAGTAAGGTTTAGAAAGGGTAGAATGGAAGGCATAAAAGATGGCTGAATGCACGTTCCTAACAATTGTTGTCCATTCAATTTGTATTGGACAGTTTTCAATTGGCAAATTTCATCTCCAATTTTTGCTCCATAAAGGTCAGCAGACACACCCAGAAAGACCTCAGGTAATAATTTGGCCCAAGACACAAAACCCAATTCACTTCAATTAAATTATTAAACCTTCATCTACTAGGCACACCCAAGTGCTATATCCGGACTCTAGTAAACCCCCACCATCCTATTCATACGCATCTTAGAGAACCTGTTCTGATGTTAGTTTTTAATGATGCATTAATATATAACCATATCTATGTACTACTTATGCACAACCGACTTAGGCACGACTGGTCTACGACTTCTGCTTTTCTAGTGTCATTCAAGCAAACTGTAATGACGGACAACCGCTGATTCTAAAAGCCCCAAAATATATTTGCTAAAAATAAACTCTATTTTTGTAAGCCTTAAAAGAAAAGAAAAAAAAATTTTTTTTTTTTTAAACTCACTAACAAATCTACATAAAATAAAATTGATTTTTATTTTTAGACGAACTGGCATTATAGTTTTATTCTATTATTAAAAAATGGTTTGGTTCTTTTACGGCAAAACAATTTAATGTCGAATCCAGTTATTTTGGAAATAGTATTAATGTTGCATTCAGTTATTTTGTAGAAGGTTTTTATTCTTCAAGCTCTTTGTGTCTTCAATCGCTAATTTATAGTGTTTGGTTTGGTTGTTTTAATAGTGGATTTTATCGTGTTTGTTCCCTGCCCTGCTGAACATGATTGAGTTCTGCAATGGGAGAGGGGAAAAGGGTTACAGTATTAATGTTTTGTACATTTTAAGTTAGGAAACCAGTCAGGAAGTGGGGGAGATAGAAAGGGGAAATGGGAAGAAGGAAAAAAGGGGGGGAAAGGTGGGTTGTTGTTTTTGGTTTTGCAGAACATAATTAAGTTTTGCAAAAAAGGAAGTAGAAAAAAAAAAAAGCATCAATGTTAGGTGCATTTCGTCTCAGGAGGCCAATATCTTCAGACAGCCTGATCTGGCAGCACCAGAAGTATGGTGGAGTCTAAATATAATATCACATTGAAACGTTTGACACTTAAGCCCCCTAGCCCTCTCTTCTGATGAGAAGCATTAAGCTTCAAAATGTCTAGGTATAAAGAGCACATATCTCCACTCCAATTATTGTTTTTACTTATTACATCAAAAAATAAATCTATGTATACCAATATATGTTTTTTTTTTCTTGTCTAAAGGTGGGTAATTTAAACTAGTTTTAATCTGACTACTAACTCAGCTGTGCTGGAGAATGGTAAAGGACAGAGCTGTCTAGTAGTGATAAGAAGTCCAAACAAAATTGGGGCGACGGGGAGAAAATGTTTTTTTTTTCCTTTTTTTTCTTCTTCATAAACTGTTTATCTCTAATGTGGGGAGTCAGAATTGCGAGTTAGCAACTTTTGAGTCAAAGCCATTTTTTTTTTTTAAACTAAGTGTTAGATTTCTGTTTTTCGTCAACTCCCTACACCGGACATGTGTACATCTCTAATATTAGAATAAAGAGGCAACTCTTCCGTTCAATTTGAAAGCGACAACAAAGTTCAAAACCACAACAACAACAACGACAAAGTATCAGACCAATTAAAAAATGAGTACAGCCATTACTAGGCGAGTGTTCATGACACTCACCTGGTAATGTGTTTTCGCAACAAGACGTGTCGGACGTTTTCTGCAGTTCAGCTTAGCTTGAAAGTTTGGGGGATTTCTTTCGCTTTTTTTTTTTTTTTTTGAGAAATTTGTGAAAAATATCATTTTTTTTTTTTTTTTTTTTGGTTTCCCCTCATAAAAATTTATCCCTTCAGCTTCTCAAAAAGAAATTAAAAAAAGAAAAAAGAAAAATAAATATTAATAAAACGTAGCCAATTCAAAAAGGCGGAGTAAAAAGGAGACAAAATATATAATTTCAAGTTTTCAAATGGCCTCAAAGAAAAAAAGAAAAAAAAAAAAATTTAAATGTCAGATAATTCAACCAATCAAAATCAAGATAATATGGTGTGGTGGTTTTGTTTTACGGCATATCAATCCTTTTTGAATTATTTAATGCTGAATGCAGTAAATTTGAAAAAACTTTTATGCTTCAAATTCTTTATATGTTCAAATATTTATTCATGGGATTTGGTTTATTGTTTTTGACTTTGTAGAACATGATTGAGTTTTGCAACGGGAAAAGAAATAACAACATTAACCCTTTACTGCTAAATTGTACTTTCAAGTCGCCTTTCAAAAAGGAAATATTTCTTACTCTTATAGCTTGTCAGCCCAACTGGCCTTCAATGTACAGGTCTATGTATGGGTCAACAATTGAATGAGGGGTTTGTTTATGTTCGTACGTCAGTTTCATAATTAAAAAATTGCATAAACAAAAATTCTTGCCGGTGAAGGGTTAATGATTGGCGCATTTTAGGTCAGAAAGCCAGTATCTTCAGATAGTCTGATCTGGTAACACAAGTGGATACCATTTTGCCAAGCTTTTGTATTAAACTACAGCAATGCAGTACACCCAATTTTAACCGTTTTTTTTTTTTTTTTTTTTTTTTTAACTTTTAATAAGCAGAATAACAACATCATTTTAATGATTTCCGTTGGCATTTTGGTTATGAGCAAAGTGTAGTATCTGTGCTGATACTAAATTTCATCTTTTCTATCCTCAGTCAGTGAATGAAAAATCAGATTTTGTCCAGAATTTCCTCCATATTTAAAAGACAAAAATAAAGTTGATCAATTCACATGATTTTTGGAATGTGATGTTTTCCTTTAATCATGGATACATACATCATAAAGATTTTCTTTTCTTTTCTTTTATTGTTTTTTAGGAATTCTGAACAAAATCTGAAAAATCTAGACTATGCCATTTTTTTTTTTTTTTTTTTTTAAACCAGAGTGTCCCTTTTTGGATTTTCCACACACGAAAAACAACCATACATCTAACTCTGCCCTCATGTCAAAGTAATAGTGTGTGTGTGTGAAAAACGGCACATCCTTCACTATGTGAGAATGCCAATGTGTGTGGGCATAGGAATAACACAGCAGATCTAGAGGAGTAGACCTTGAACAAAAGACTCCTATTCTTTACACTTTGCAGTTCCTGTCATCATAACCATCAATAAATGCATGTTTTAGCAAAGAAGAAAACCAAAGCTTTGCGGAAGAGTATTTTTGATTTTTGATAGCAGAAAGTGAACGGACAACCATAAACATGTATAAATTTGATGAAACACATACTTTTCCGACCTTACGGATGTTTTCTAACAAATACACCAGCATAATCTGTAAAGCCACAAATTATAAAACAAAGCAATCTACTCTACAGTAGAGTTTTATAGTTAAACTTTTCTGGCTTGCTTGCTTTGTTTTACGGCATATCAACTTAACTTTCAGGGTTTTTTTAATGCTGAATCCAATAATCTAGGAAAAAGCTTTTGTGTTTTGTAGAGGAGAATTGTTTTTGTTTTCGACTTTGTAGAAAGTAATTGAGTTTTGTGAAAGAAAAGGAAGAAAACCATCCATGTTTGGTCAAAAAGCAAATATATTCAGATAATCTGATAGTTTTAGAAAACAATGAAGGATGCACGCAGGTGGATGAGATTTAATAGTATAGATTTATAGCTCTTCACCGATATGAAGTTTATAGATATTTAAATTAATTTTCAATTAAAAAAAAAAAAAAATGGAGGCCAATACAAATATTTTTCTGTTGATTAGGTTTTAAAAATGTTACAGAAAATTTTCTAGAAAAGTTAATAAAAATAGAAACACTTATACAAATATTTTTCTGTCATTTAGAGGTTTTTAAAAAATTATTTGATAAAATTTTCTAGAAAAGCTAAAAATAAAAATAGAAATGCTAATACAAATATTTTTCTGTAATTTAGAGGTTTTAAAAAATTATTTATGAAAATTTGCTAGAAAAGCTAAAAACAGAAATGCTAATACAAATATTTTTGTCATTTAGAGGTTTAAAACAATTATTTGAGAAAATTTTCCAGAAAAGCTAAAAATAGAAACGCTAATACAAATATTTTTCTGTAATTTAGAGATTTTAAAAAATTATTTATGAAAATTTGCTAGAAAAGCTAAAAACAGAAACGCTAATACAAATATTTTTGTCATTTAGAGGTTTAAAACAATTATTTGAGAAAATTTTCTAGAAAAGCTAGAAGTAAAAATAGAAACACCAATACAAGTATTTTTTGTCTTTTATAAATTAAAAAAATTTTCTAAAAAAAGTTGAAACAGTTTTAAAAATAGAAAAAAAAAAAAAGCCAAGAGAAAGAAGAAGGGAAAATATTTTTGTAGATACATAAAAATACAAACAATAAAACAAATTTTCTATTTTTTTTCATAACATGAATTCAAGTTGTTTTTTCGTTAAATATCTAATAGGTCTGATACTGTAGTTGGGATTTGAACAAGTTTTTTTTTTTTACTTTCTTTATTCATTTTTTTTGTTTGAACATTTTTTTAAAAACTTTGGCTAAAAGAAAGTAAAAAAAATAAAAATAAACACAGACTAAATATTTGTCTTTTCTTTTGGATAAATTATATTTTTAATTTACATTTTTGCTGTTGTATATCCTGGCACTTGTAGCTGTGCAACCTCGGGGCACTGAAAATGCATAACATACTGCAGAAACAGACCCACTGCATGTGAAGTCATGCGGATAATATAAAAACATAAAATAAATCAATGAAACAAAAAATGCAACAACGCTTCATAAAAATAAAATAAATTGAATGTATTTCTGGTATTACTTAAGAATGAATTAAATTTTTCCAGAATTTTTGCCCATCAAAAATAGGAAAAAAAAAAAAGAAAAAAAAAAAAAAAAGAAAAAAAAAAAGTAATTTTATTTTTCTGAATTTTTGAGATGAGGATTGATTATTCATATTATTTGGATTCTTCGGACTACTGTTCTCATCTTGAGCATTATTTTCACAACTTTTTAGCCAATGTAACCTCTGACCTTCTGTAGGTGTAGCTAGTCTAGAATCTTTCTGTTAAACTCTGGAATCTGCAGGCTCCCAAAATTAATCCACTGTCAAGGGTCCTTGTGGACACGTGGCGCAGTGGATAAAGTATTTGGTAAACTTCAGTTACAAGTTACACTCTTCAGGAGGTTGAAGGTTCAATCGTCAGTGCAGGTGACACTTAAATACAATTGCAAGTTACTTAGAATTTTTACCCAGTTATGGCTGATGGAATGGTCGACGAACAAAGTCTTTAAGAAATATTCACAGACTTTTTTCATTATCAGCACGTCTGTTTACTTCCTCAACTAACTGCCCAAAACTCTGTCTCGTGCCCTGAAAACGTGATATAATTTCTGCAAGGACCCATGGATTAAATAAAGTGTTCCATTCAAACTTGCGTGTAAATTCTAAAGTTTGACCAGATACATCGGAAAAAGGTCTGAGGTTGCATCGACCAAGACAAAATGAAAATAACACTCAAGATGAGAGCAGTAGTCCAAAGAATCTAAATAATACAAAATATTTATCCTCATCTGAAAAATTCTGAAACTATTCATGATATATTATCATCATTTCAACTTGCATGTAAATATTCATTAGAATTACAAAAAACTTATATTGTTACACACATTTATTTTATATATATATATATATATATATATATATATATATATATATAGTGTTATAATGGAATAATTCCAGGAGGAAATCTGGGTATGAGAGCTGAATGTGGTAAACAGAGCAATAGCATAAAAATATAACACGGAAATTACATAATTGTCGAGGCAATAATTTATTTCAACCTTATGGTATTTTCAAGCATCTAAACTAGACAATTACATTTTTGATACTGAAATAAAGAAAGAAAAAGAATCTGGTTTTTTGACGGTCGAGGCCCGATTCTTTTTCTTTATTTCAGTATCAAAAATGTAATTGTCTAGTTTAGATGCTTGAAAATATCATAAGGTTGAAATAAATTATTGCCTCGACAATTATGTAATTTCCGTGTTATATTTTTATGCTATATATATATATATATATATATATATATATATATATATATATATATATATATATATATATATATATTAGTGATGGGATGATTTCAATATTTTTTCTGATTCAAATACAATATGGCATAATCACGTTTGACACCCCAATCCCCGTCAGATCACCAAAGTTAAGCAACAATGAGCCTGGCCAGTACCAGATGGGTGACCATGTGGGACTTCCAGATGCTGTATGTGCTCTCCGCTTATCTTGGCATTGTTTCCAGACATCCTGGTCTTCTTGCCACTGGACTCAAGCAGTGCCGATTCGAGACTGAACTGAGGCATTGATACAATTACCAATTCCGACTCTTATAAATCTCTAACTATTTAACTCTAGGGTTTTTATTTTTTCCCCCCTGATTATCGTAAAAACATGTTAAATGTGCAGATATTTTCTCAAACATAAAAACAAGCTTGTGTGGGTGACGATCTATCGATTTTAGTTTTACTGGTATTTTAAAATCAATAAATATTTATTATTTTATCATTTTTACCAGCAGTGGAAGATTTTGCTTAAAACAAAATCAAAAAAAGTCAAAAGAATTTTTTTTTAGTATTTAAAAAAAAAAAAAAGGCAACTTTTTCCAATTCCTGACTAATCATCCCAACACTAATATACACAGGTTGCAAAAAGAAAGTCCGCACTTGTAATTTTTTAAAAAACTGCAAATTTAAGCTAAATTTAATGTAACTGTTTAAACAAACTATACCTCTATTAATTTATTTTTATTTCGGACTATTATTTTCATCTTTATTAGTTGTTGTTTTCGTCTTTATCGGTTGTTGTTTTTCACAACGTTTCGGCCAATTATTCCTCTGGTCTTCGTCAGAGAATGCAGTTAGGAGAATTCGAAGTTCCTATCCGTCGCGGTTACCACCTGACGAAGGCCAGAGGAATAGTTGGCTGAAACGTTGTGAAAAAAAACAACAACCAATAAAGATGAAAGCAACAACTAATAAAGATGAGAATAATAGTCCGAAATAAAAATATAATTAATATATATAATGCTCATCTCAAAAATGAATGCCAATTAAAATAATATATATACCAATAGGTACGGACCCGACTATGGAAGATCGGATAATAAATAAATGTGGATTTATAAGATCAAAGAATCCAACCTTGATCACCCTTTGGGACCCATGGCGCAGTTGATAGAGACGTTGAATCTCTACGGTTCCAGATGGACATTGTCTGAAGATAGCGGTTTCAATCCTACCCAAAGCCGGCCAGAGGTTTACTTAGCCAAAACGTGGTGAGACGACAACAACTGAGAATGCAGTTAGGAGATTCGAAGTTCCTATCCGTTGCGGTTACCACCTGACGAAGGCCAGAGGAATAGTTGGCCGAAACGTTGTGAAAAACAACAACCAATAAAGATGAGAATAATAGTCCGAAATAAAAATAAATTAATATATATAATGCTCATCTGAAAAATAAATTCCAATTAAGGAATATATAAACCATACCTAATTTGATTCGCCTTTGATTCTTCTATAATTTTACCTGTTCATATTTGACTTTTAATTGAAATATTCCAGTGTCCACGCCAATTAAAAAAAAAGACTTCAATGGAAAATTGTTAATTAAATGTAATTTTAGGACATTAATGCAACCAACATACAACAGGAACACAAAGAACTAGTTAATATTTAGTAGCATAGCCCTTCTGAAATTTGACAGCCTGCAATCTTTTAGGAATTCCTTGAATTAGACTGCAGCAATACTCCGGGAAAAGGGCATCCCACTTTTTTTTTTTTTTTCCAAAGGCATCACCACATTATCAAGGCCCAGAGGCCACTCAAGGATAAGGGTTAAAGAGTGTACAGTAGAAATTGGTCAATATAGTAATCATTAGTAATGAAAATTCGGTAAATTTAATAACTTATATGGAACGGCTCATCAAGAACTTATTTACTTTAGACTTGAACACAACCATATTGTAGTCAGCCGGAAAGCAGGAAAACGGAAGACAATTCCACAGGCGTGCAGTTCTAAGAAAGAAGCTTTGTTCATGGAATCTACATTTAGGTTTAGGCACAGATAAAGAGTGGGGGAAATTATTGATAGTGTTTACAGCTAGACGAGTGTTTCTTGTGAAAGTTTGGCGAGAGGGGACCATAGATTGAAGCTCAGTTGAACACTTTCCATGAAAATAACGATACATCAGAGACAAACTCACAACATCTCTTCTGTGAGATAGAGGTTGCAAGGAGGAGAAAAGGACATCTCCTACGAGGCTACGAAGTCTATTTTGAACTCTATCAAGGCAGGACAAGTCCTTTCTAGCAGCTCCTGCCCAGATGTGGCAACAGTATTCCATCCTTGGACGTACCTGGCTCTTATATAGATAGAGAATAGCATCAGCAGTGAGATATCTACCGGATCGATAGAAAGATCCCACCATTTTTCCAGCGGCCTTGGCAACAGATTTGATATACGTGTTCCATTTAAGATCAGGAGTAATGGTCAAGCCCAGAAGCTTGTCAAAACTTGAGGCCTCCTGAAGACGAGAGCCATTCATTTCAATTGATGACAAATGTGAATTAGAATGTTGATGATGTAAAGAGAGAAACTTGGTTTTAGATGCATTAAAAGTAACCAGCCACTCCTTTCCCCATTGTACTACGTGCTCAAGATCAGAGGAGAGAGAATTGGAGAGAACTTGGTCGTTTACTGTCTTAGATGTGGTACCATAAATGGTAGTGTCGTCAGCATAAATGTCTACAAATGATGTAAGGATATGATTTGGAATTTAAAATTTTATTGCGTGGTTGTTGTTTGATGTAATGCCATGCGTTTTCAATAGGATTGAGGTCTGGAGATTGTGCAGACTAATCCAAACACGAAATATCACGGAATATCTTCCAGAAACCTCTTGACATTGCCAACTGTGTGAATGGGAGCATTATCCTGCATGAAAATGGGATTATACTCCAAATTCCGACCAAAGTAGGGTAGAAAATGCTCAGTCAACATATTAATGTACTTGGTCGAATCAATTCGACCTTGCAAGCGAACTATAGGCCCTGGATCATTGGTACTAGTAATACTCCACACCAAATCTGAACCTCCACACCTTGCAGCATTGAAACTGAGCATCTAGGATTAAATTCTTTGTCTTTCCTCCGACGGTCATACTGCCTACCCTATTGAACTTGCTTTCATCACTAAAAAGCACTTTTGACCAATATGAAGAGTCATGATCTTCATTGCATCTGACGAAGCCAAGATGGCGCTTTCTGTTCTTTACAGAAATCATTGTCTTGCGTCTTACAACATATCCTCGCAAATTAAATTCCTTTAATCTGTTCTTGACAGTAGAAAGAGAGCACTTTTTAACAAGATTGCACTGTTGTTGGATTTGGGGAGCCGTTTCAAATCTGTTTCTTAGGCTGCGGATCTTGATAGCATTGTCTTCCCTGTTAGAAGTAACTCTAGTACGACCAGATTTACGGGCATCACAAACACTGCCGGTGTTTTGGTGCTTTTGCACAGACTTTTGTACCATTTTCTCATCACATTTTAATCTGCGGCCGATTTCTCGATTGGATAAGCCAGAAAGGTGGAGATTAATGAGCGCCTGACGATCACTAAGAGAAATTTGTGGCATATGAACTAAATGTTACATTGTATAACCTGGAACAGCAACAATTACGATTAGAGATGCTTTGTTGCCTGTTGGTGGATATTTCAAACTGATTTAGAGGGCGATAATTTAAGCTGGTTTTAAGCAAATTTGTTGCTGCAGACTTTCTTTTTTCCTCCTCAATTTGAAGTTATTTTTTTTTTAAATTGACGTGAACACAAAAATATTTTAATCAAAAGTCAAATATGAACAGGTAAAATTATAGAGGAATAAATGGTGAATCAAATGAGGTATAAGTTGTTTAAACAGTTACATTAAATTTAGCTTAAATTTGCGTTTTTTAAAAAAATTACAAGTGTGGACTTTCTTTTTTGCACTGTGTATATATATATATATATATATATATATATATATATATATATATACATATATATAAATAACCATGTATATGAAAAGGAACATGTTAAAAGTAATGTTAAAAATGTGTGCAAAAGTAACCTAAAATAATTTTTTATTATTGACAAAAAAAAAAAAAAAAAAAAAATTACAAGAAAAACAAGGGTTGTTATTTAGAATTCAAATTTAAAAACAAAAAAAATATAGAAAAATTATAATGCTGTACATACTCATGAAACAAACATGTCATATTCCAAAAAATCACATAAATTAATCAAGCATTTTTTTTTTTTAACAAAGAATATCAAATTTATGACGGGCAAGCCAGGAGCTGACATGCTGTTTTAAAATATGTTAAAATTCAAGGGTGACAATTCAGTTTAACTATGAAGATTTTGTTTTTATTCGAAATAAAACCTTCTTGTAATCGTTAACAATTGTAAATCTTAGATTCCTTAGCTTAAAAAAAAAAAGAAAAGAAAACTATTTGATCAATTTACGTGATGTTTGGAATATGCCATCTTCATTCTGTGACAAGTACACACATCATAAAAATTTTTATATTTTTTTTTTTTTAGTCAAGTCAAATTCTAAAAAAGAAAATTGATAAAACTAATAAACTTCATCCTCACGTTTCAAAAAGACACTGAAAGATTTTTAACAAAAAACAAATACATTCAAAAACAAATTTGCATAAAACAAAAAATATTAAAGATTGCTGAATGCTTAATTGTGACCGCATACATGCCTTGCGTTCCGACCAGGGTTGTGGTGTTGGACTTGTAATCTGTTATTGAAAGACTTTAAAAGCTGGAGTTGAATCTTTTGGAATTCTAGGAGTCAAGCGTCAAATCCTACACCTCCCAACTAAAGCTTAATAAAAATGAAGCACGCATAAATTGGCGATCATTCATGCCACTACACACTATAAGTGTTCATGATAAACACCCGTCTAGCTAAAACCACTGTCAGTAATTTCCCCCACACTTTATCTGTACCTAAATCAAAACATAGATTCCATGAACATAGCTTTTTTTCTGAGAAGTGCACGCCTGTGGAATTCTCTTCCGTTTGCCTGTTTCCCACCTGGCTACAACTTGGACGTCTTCAAGTCCAACATAAACAAATTCCTGATTAATCGCCCCCTTAAGTAAGACACTTTATCAAATCTCCAATACCAACTATTACTACAATATTGTCCCATTGATTATTGTACACAAAATAACCCTTATCCCCGAGTGGCTTCCGGGCCTTGATAAGTGGTGATCCCCATGTTCAAAAAAAAAAAAAAAATTATGGGACAATTCTAATATCTTTCCTGATTCCAATACAATTAATGATTTAGATTTTTTTTTTCATCAAGTGTTACAAAAAAAAAAAGAAAAGAAATATAAGCTACAGGAGTACTATGTGGGGAGTTGGACAGCAAGATGTCGGTTCACGTTACACTTGAACTTCTGCATGTCAATACAGTTGGGGAAGCAGGAACTCCGAAGGGAATTCCAAAGTCTAGCGGTTCTGAGGAAGAAACTACTAGAAGGTTTCTTACACCTAGGGATCTACTGTGAAGGGGTGGGATTTAGCTGCTTGTTGGGTTTGTTGGGGGTATTTACATCAAGGGGGTACAAGTGCTTGCAGTTCGTCAGAGCATTCACTGTTAAAGTACTTGTAGAACAGGCAGAGGGATGTAACATTTTGTCGGTGGGACAGAGGCTGAAGCTTAAATGACAGTTCAGGACTTATCAGGTCCGCAACTCTCTTTTGAACCTTGTCTAAGAGCGAGAGACTAGTAGCAGATGCACCAGCCCAAATATGACAGCAATACTCCATACATGGGCAAAAGGTGGCCTTATAAAGGTACAGGATACTTTCGGGCGTTAGTAACTTTCTAGCACGGTAGAGAGAACCTACCTTCTTCGCAACAGTTCTGGCAATACTCTCAATGTAATTGTTCCAACTCGTGTTTCCTGTGAACGTTAGGCCGAGGAGTTTAAAAGATGTACTTTCAGATAAAGAGTCTTTGGCCATTGCTATTTTGGTGGTAGGGAAGGGATCTTATAATTATTGAAGGCAATAAGTTTAGTCTTGGCAGCATTGAATGTGACCATCCATTTTTGTCCCCATTCCACTACAGATTGGAGGTCATCCTCTAGTGTTTCTGCCATTTCTTTAGATATGTGTTCATTTGTTTTCCTGTCATGTCTGTTACAGAGCGTGGTGTCATCAGCATATATACCCATCTCACAGACAATTTTGTCAGGGAGGTCATTTAAGAATATTAGGAATAATAGAGGTCCAAGGATAGACCCATGTGGCACTCCCGCATTTATATCATGTTGATTAGATGTATGACCATCGGGGACAGGAACCAAAATATGCGGCAGTTTATTCGAAAGGTCGAGAAAAAATAATACATGCATACGAATGATGAGACAATTATAATAATATTCCTGATTCCGATACAATTACCAATTCCAATTCTTTATAAATCTCTAAATATTTAAATATAGAGTTGTTATTTTTTTCACTGATTAACATAAAAGCTTGTGTTAAATGTGCAGATATTTTCTCAAGCGTAAAAATATACACTTGTGGGGTGGGATGGGGGGGTGCTCTATCTATAGATTTTAATTTTCCTTGTTTCAAATCAATAAATATTTATTATTTTATCATTATTATCAGCAGTGGAAGATTTAGCTTTAAACAAAATCAAATAAAAAAGACAAAAGAATCGTGTTTTTTTTTTTCGAATTCCAATACCCCACCACCCAAAAGTTCCAATCTTTGATTTATCGCCCTAACTCTATATATACATACGTGTAATATATATATATATATATATATATATATAATTTAATTATTATAGTAAAAAAATAATTATATATATATATATATATATATATATATATATATATAACAACCTGAAAATCGATTTCTTCATAATAAAAAATAGAGCATAGAGATTAAAAAAAGAATTTTAATTAAAAAAAATAGCAATTTTTAAATTATTATTTTGAAGATAGGATTAAGATATTTTTTTTAAATTTAAGTAAAAAAAAAAAAAAAAATCAAATAGGAGACAGAAAATTATTAAAAAAAAAAAAAAAATTTTTTTTTTTTAAAGATGGAAATTAAATTTTTTTTTTTTTTTTTTTGAAAGTGCTGATTACACTTTAGTAAGTGGATCTACTTACCGATTGTGATCGGGGCCAATCATAGAATACTTATAATCGGCCTGTATTTTATTTTGTTGCAGAAACTGATGTAACCTGCTTTTGGCATTTTCCAATGTCCAATTACCGTGAATACCAGCATTTAAATCAAGATCTTCTGACTAAAAAACAAAACAAAAATAAAAAAAAATATATTAAAATATTTGATTTTAAGTTCATTTTACATGTTGGCATGTGTTCAACGTTTTTTTTTTTTAGGCGCTAATTTTCAAGCTAACCTATTTCTGACCAGGTATCTTGTCAAACTCGGGAATCTGCACAAAATTTCAAACAGCACTATTTAATTAATCCACAAGGGTAGCTTGCTCTTGTTCCATTAGTAAAACTAGAGCTAGGACAACAGCATATTCTTTTCATTGTTTTGACTCTCGAGTGTGTATCCGTTGATATCTTATATAGAATGATGTAGTTCTCGGTTGATTAATTGTATCGGATATATACTCGAGAGTCGAAACAATGAAAAGTATATGCTGTTGTCACAACCCTAGTTATGACTAGGCAGAAGTCCTAAGAAGTAATTTGCAATTGCATTTGCAGTGCCACCCACACAGAAGATTGAACCCTAACATCCAAAAAGGGTTTTACCAAATACTTTATACTTTGCGGACAATTCTAGTATGAATTTTAGGATATTAAACCTATTTTTTGTTTTTAGACGTACATTCTTATTACACATCATGATTTCTTACCACATATACATAACTTGAATGCCTACTAGACACTGTCCTCGAGTGCCTAAGGCCTCTCCGTACAGGGGTTTGTCAGAACAACCTGGCATGAGGATACTTTTTCCATAGAAGTAAACCCTGACCAAATATTCAAAATCACATATTTGCAGCCTAAATATATATCCTTACTATGGCTAACCCATATTAGCTTTTATGAGGAATGGTGCACCTTCTTCTAAGTGATGTTAACTCATGTAACAGCACGAAGCTGGATCCTCCACCAGACTAGATTAATTCTTGTCCTGGAATCCAGTAAGACCAAGAGACCAAAATAAAAGATACACTATAATGTATAAAAATGGTTAATTGGGGGAGAGGAAAATTATGTTCTCAATTTCTTTACTAACTCAGTGTTTGAAAGATAAAGAAGTTTAATAGAACATTTGAATATCTATGTATCTCATATAGAGTTCAAGTGTTAGCCCCAGGCAGTGGGTACCTTGATTTCTGAGAACTTTGAGTGAAGTAATATATATATATATATATATATATATATATATATATTAGTGATGGGACAATTCCAATAATTTCCAGATTCTGTACTAAATTTCCAATTCCAATACAATTACAGATTCTGATTTTTTATAAATCTATAAATATTTAACTATAAAAGTGTTATTTTGTCCTGATTACTGTAAAAATGCATCATAAATGTGCATATATTTTCTCCGTGAGGGGGGGGGGGATGATCTGGAGATTTTAGTTTTACTGGAAGTTTGAAATCAATAAATATTCATTATTATTACAATCAGTGGAAAATATTTCTTGAACCAAAATCAAATAAAGATAATTTAAGGAATTGGTTTTGGCATTGGAAAATAGGCTAAATTTTTTTCTGATTCTGATACCGAATACCCAAAAGGCTGATTTTTCCGATCCCAACACTAACATAAACAAATGATGTTATAACTATCACTATGGATGGATAAATGTCTAAATTTCAATGTTTCTTGCGGTTAAGGTTGACCATAGGGTTTGTTCCTATTTAATAGAGTCAGAGATAGCTTTGTGGCAGCCGGGTTCAAATCTCCTGATTGGCAGTAATCGTGTCACCCTGCATTGATGATTCCCGAAAGGATGAAACACTAGTATCTATAGGTGTTTAAAAATTATTATAATAATAATTATATATATATGTTATGTAATGGATGGCTGGAACCATCCGATACATAGCTGAAAAGAAAAAACTTCTTTAATAAAAGATTTAAAAGAGTGGGCATCGAATAATCGATTGTCCACCAGTCGAAAAGAGAAAGTGCTTACGTCGTAAACAGAGAAATCGGACGACGATTTTTTTGTTTACAAAACAAAGAAACGTGACATTCCTTGTAAGCTCTGGAAGTATAGATATTGGCATGAGTGATAAATTCACGTGTCGGTCAGCTGAAGATAAATCGGACGATCGTTCGAGGTCAGGAGGCGGCAAAGAAATTGTCAAAACGTGACTAAAGAACGCGTGTTCTATTATCGATCAGTTGATTGACAGATCGTGTGGATTGGAAAAAAGCCAAAGCGAAAGAAATGCCAATATAAGCGGTGATGTTTGGAATCTAACGAGAAGAAGCAGAGGAGAGAAGAAGAAGAAGAAGAAGAGGAGGAAACGTGCGACTGTAGAAAGTATAGCGTTTCCACACACCCCTCTCCATCACTGAAATGAACAGTAAGCCACACGGTGAAGTTTGAACTTTTGACAATCTTTGTGTAAAACGAAAAATATAATTTGAAAACAAAATATATTTTTATATGAAAAGCCAGTGTATCTTACGTCTTGATTTGTTATGCTGAGTTACGTCTAACCTTTGTGTGCATCTCAAATTCGGGTTTGCCGGAAACTTTATTTTGACAGGTATGACAGCTATAGAAAGTCGAGAAATGAAAAATGCACAGTCAAGGGGGAAATAACTCTGTCGTCTTAGCCGTTACTATAACAACCAGAAATTAAACAACTAGACGATCACTAAAAGACGGCTACCGGGTTTTTGCTGCAGCGGGGAACGTACTAATTACGATCGTTCCCAGCCTAGGGGTCCTGGCTATATAACACATATATATATATATATATATATGTGTGTGTAGAATCCCAGGATACGGTATTAATCCGTTCCGGGGTTGGGATCGTAAGATGAAATCGCCATATGGCGGGGCCTAAGCAAAATTATATACAGTACATATAAAAAATTTGTAACAAAATACAGTACAGTATATAATCAAATAACATTATGAATAACACCTTAAGGCGGGGAAAATTCCATAACCAGGGGTCGGAAAAACATTATATTCCACATCGTAATCTGTAAAAAAAAAAAAAAAAAAAAATTCCCCGAGATCACCGTATCCTGAGGTTCTTTTGTCAGTGTCCTTCTGTCTAGATAGATGATGGAGAATCGCGCTTGAAGGTTGTCATGAGTGGTGGCAACTGTTGCTGTGACTGAGCAGAACGATGCGGAAGCAGCAGATTCTGCTGCACTTCTCACAGGGATACCCTCTGTCATGCTCTGCCGATGCTGCTGATGGTGTCCTTTTGTGCCTGCCTTTTTCCTCCTCCCACTGTTCATCTCTTCTCTCCTTGCTCAGCCAGACACATTCCTTGACTTTGACCCTCCAGGAGAGTCAGTCTACTTGGGTTCTACTGTGTGTGTGTGTGTATATATATATATATATATATATATATATATATATATATAAGATTTATGAGTTCGACAAGATACACCTAAGGAATGTTGGAGGTTACATCAACAAAAAAATTGAAAATAACACTCAAGATGAGAACAGTAGTCCAAAGAATCCAAATAATATGAATTATTATTGATGAGCGACAAATTTGTTGTCTGTGCTTTTTTCAGCCGATATAAGACGAATCTAATAGGCTGAATTAAAAAAGAAAATCACATTGGTTTTGTTCAAACAGGTCAAATTTTTTTCTTGCTACGGCCACATGTCATTTTTCTACATTTACGCTTGCGTAGAGCATTTTAGAAGTTGGTGAGGGTAAAATGCAATATTTTGATTGGAAATGATTATTTTAACGACAAGAACTATTCAGGTCTGGTAGTTCTGGGTGAATATGTCGAAAAGGGATAAGTTTAAAATCATAAAACCCCAAAATCTTCCAAAAATTGTTCAGTATACACACAAAAAAAAAAAAAAGGACTGGCCTGTACGGAATGAATTGGTGCCTTGCAAAGAAAAGAACGTCATCAACATCTTCAAGTCTAACGTAAATAAGTTCTTGATGAGCCGTTCCATATAAGTTATCAAATTTACCAAATTTTCATTACTAATGATTACTATATTGTCCAATTTCTACTGTACACTCTTTAACCCTTATCCTTGAGTGGCCTCTTGGCCTTGATAATGTGAGGATGCCTATGTAAAAAAAAAAAAAACAACCTTCGGTGGACAGAGACAGAATACTCTTCTCAGTGCTCCGCATCAATCTCGGTTTAATCAAGCAGTTCACCCAGATAAGGATGGTGACTGCTTCACTTACTTGTGCCAGGCTTTTCCATGATTGACCCCGGAGAAGTTGAAAGCTGACATCTTAGACGGTCTTCAAATCCGGAAACTCAGAGATCCAGAGTTCAAAAACCCAATAAACAAAGTGGAACTGGTAGCAAAGGACAGCCTTTGTTCTTGTATTGAAGAGCTTTCTTGGCAATAATAAGGCCAGAAACTATGCTGACTATTTTCAGAAACCTGGGCTGCAACATAAGCGTCAAGATGTTCTACCTATTTCCGCATATGGTTGGTTGGTTGTTTATGGCATATCAACCCTTTTCAGGTTATTTAATGCAAAATCCAGTGATTTTGAAGAAAAATTTTTTTTTTTAATAGAACATATTTGTTTTTTTTTCAAGTCGGTTTCTATCTAACCCATAGTTGGGACCCTAACAGGTATTACCACTCCAGGTCAGAGTGAACCTAGGAGCAATGCCAATTAAAGGGTAGCTCCGCACTCCCCAAAGCCCGCAAGCTGGGACCTCACCATCGGATATAGTTTAATGTCATATCCAGGACTTTCGAATATGGACTGGTTTTCTTAGAACCTGGGTTCAATGAGTGACAAGCAGCAAAGAGATTCCATCAGGAACTGAAAGAGATGGAGGTATGCAAACCCAACTGCTTTCTCTGCTGTCAAAAGAAGCTCATGCATACTCATCTGCCACATGAAACTGGCAACTTCCTGTCCGTGTGAAGTCACTGTTGAAACACTAACCCTAACCAGAAAATCCCATTTTTAATTTTACATAAAAATTGACTATACTCACCCGATCTCAATAAATAGACATCTAAATGTTACTAAACAAATACCATTTTTTTTTTTTTAATTATTCCTTACACAGAGATTGAACATACCTCTTCCAGTTTCCGCTTTTCAGCCAGACGATCCAAATAGCTCATTGGTGGACCTCTTTGATAAGCAGGTATGTCTCGATTGGAATCAAGACCAGGAAAACCTATAAAAAGGCAAAAGATTGAATAGTTGAATCAAACATTTAAACGAAAACAGAAACACTTATGACATAAAGAAAAAAAAAATAACATTCATAAATTTATCATCAATATTACGATAGCATGTGTGTTATTTTCTGTGTCATGCTTACATCAGGGTCGTTTAATTGTTATGTACTTCCATTTCTTTTAATAAATAATTTTACCAAGAATTCCTCATAAGTTTTGGTTTTGACTTCGATTTTAGCTGATGGCACCTTAGTAACCTATTTTTTTTATAAATAATTTTACCAAGAATTCCACATAAGTTTTAGTTTTGGTTATAGCTGAAAGAACTAAAGTTACATATATATTCATAGGTTTGGGATATTAATTCAAGCTAATGAACTCAAGTCATATAGATATATTTTTTTATTTTTTGAAATCGCAAGTTTATAATATATAAAAATCGCAAGAACATTATAATAATATATACAAAATCTGCAAGAATTAAGATATCACATTTAAGCGTACTTTAAAACTGAGCTTTGTTGAGAGTTTTTGCTAGCTTAAATACTTTTGCAGTTTAAACAAAAAAACTACAATAATATCAGAGCGTCTCCATTTACATTGAACATCTACAGAATGCCAACATCTATATATTACATATGAAGGAGTCCCCTGTGGAATTTCCACAGGCCTCGCTAGTTTGAAATAACATGAAAGATTTACAAAAATGCTGTTCTCTTTAACGTAGAATAGCATTTATCTCCCTTTGCTCGCGTTTTTTGATTAGGGTTTTCTTTTTGACTTGATACCAGCTGAGGTTTTCCAGTGCCTGTCCTCCATCTGTTCTGTCTACCGCACGGCCCTGCAGCATAGTTTTCTATTCCTAATCTAAGATTCAAACAAGGTTACCAGATTGTCATAGACAAATTGTTGCAATGGAGACAAGTTCCTATTTTGTTCTTTCTATAGCTATAAAATCATGTCAGTCCCATTTTAAAAGTTGGACCTAAATAGCATTTAAGCCGACAAATCTAACTTTATTGCTGATTATCCAATTTTCATTTGTTATTCTTGTACCATGTTATTGGCAATATAATTACTTCATTTAGATTTTTTAAAATAACTCGGTCTGGTTCTATATCTATACACAATCTATGATAAGCTAAAATCTTTGGTAATATTGTAAAAATATACAAGCAAAGTGTGTGTGTGTGTGTGTGTGTGTGTGTGTGTGTGTGTGTGTGTGTGTGTGTGTGCTTGCATGTTTTTTTTTTTTTAATGGAGGTCATCACTTATCAAGGCCTGGAAACCACTCGGGGATAAGGGTTATTGGGTGTACAGTAATCAATGGGATAGTATCGTAGTAAGCAATCATTAGTATTGGAGATTTGATAAAGTGTCTTACTTTAGAGGGCGGCTCATCAGGAATTTGTTTATGTTGGACTTGAAAACATCCAAGTTGTAGTCAGGTGGGAAACAGGCAAACAGAGGAGAGTTTCACAGGCGTGCACTTCTAAGAAACAAGCTGTGTTCATGGAATCTACATTTTGATTTAGGCACAGATAAAGAGTGGGAAAATTATTGACAGTGATTTCAGCTAGACGGGTGTTTATCGTGAAAGATTGGCGAGGGGGGGGGGGCTTACAGAGATTGGAGCTCCGACAGACACGTCGGAACCTGACCAAACCAGTATTGTTTCAAAGCCCGATCCTTTGGACAACACATATTACAAGGAGAGGTCCTTTTTTGCATCGCCATTTTTGTAAGTCATCGTCTCCTTTCAACTAACTATGTTTAATTTCGACGTTCGCAACTTCTGGTTGCACGATGGAGACATCAGCTAAGACGTAAGTTTTTTGTTTTTTGTTTTTCCTCTTTTGTGTTACGGGTTCGAGCCTGCCTGCCTACTGCCATTTTTTTTTTTAAACATCTATCTCCACCCGGGCTGCCTACTGTTGTTTTGATTTTTTTTTTTTTTTTTTTTACTCGACACACCAGGCCAATGCCGGGTATCCCCACTAGTCTAATATATAAAAGGTGAAATGTGTGTTAGTGTGTGTGTTTTCCAAAAACTTTCGACAGACCGTAACAAAATTGGTACTGTTAGAAAGATCAATCTCTCTGACAACTATCGAAAAATTAGCCAAAAAGATTAATTAGTTGACTGTCGTCTGGGCTGTTTTTTGCAAGGAGGGGTCAGTTTTTGCGTCAACATTTTTGCAGTCATTAACTCCCTGTGATCTCAACGTTATTTCAAAGGTCCGTGATGTCACAAGTGCGCCGTAGCAGATTTGGTTCATGCATTTGCTTTTTTTCACCTCCTTCAGATCATTTGAAATAATAGTAGGAAGTTTTAGTCTCTCCTCCATCAAAGCCAGAGGTTTTGGGGTATGGATATATCTATACTTGTAGCCAAATTGAATATTAAAACGCTCATACCTTTAGTTCTATGGGATCAAACTATATGAAAATTTGCAGGCTTTTTTTAAGATTATAATACTATTCTATGGTTAAAATTTTATGACAATGGGTAAAACAAGCCAAAAAACAAATCTATATTTTAAAACCAATAAAATATGTCCAAATTTACCTACATTTGTATATATAGTGTCCTGGCAGGTCAGCTTTAGTTTTGCTGCTTTGGGATGAATTTTGGTTAAGGTTTTTTTTTTTTTTGCTTAGTTGTCTCCCCTGTGGCCTTGCCAGGCCACTAATATATACACTAGTAGGCTGACCAGCGTTGTATGATCGTATGCATACATGATATATATATATATAGTTTGATAGATTGAGCAAGTGACCTTTTTTGTCTAAAAGAGATCTCCATTGTGATAAGCATCAGTCGGTAGGTGGGGTGGGCATATATATACTGGTAGCCAAATTGAATATTGAAATGCTCATGTCTTTGGTTCTATGGGACAAAAAATACTTAAAATTTGCAGGCTTTTTGAAGATTTATAATACTATTCTATGGTTAAAATTTTATGATAATTAGTAAAAAAACAAAAACAAAAAAAAAACACTATATTTTCAAACCAATAAAATATGCCAAAATTTGCCTACATTTGTATATGTATATAGTGTCCTGGCAGGTCAGCTTTAGTTTTGCCTTTTTGGGATGAATTTTGCTAAGGTTTTTTTTTGTTTAAATCGATTGGATTGTCTCCCCTGTGGCCTTGCCAGGTCACTAATATATATATATGTGTGTGTGTGTGTGTGTGTGTGTGTGTGTGCGTAAAAACTAATACTTACTACCGCTTGAAGAGATGCCACTGTCTCCCATATTATCTCCTGCTCCTGACACTTCACTACTTGACACACCTTCTGCCGTCCCAGCACCCATTCCAACAGTCAACTGCAAAAAATAAAAAAATAAATAAAATAAAATAAATTGCGCATAGATTACAAAAAGATTGTGAATTCGAGCCTGCTGCTAGGTAGGTCAGTTGTTTGAATTTATACTTACGAGCTTTCAAAAGATGAAACCAAGCCTATCTACGGACAAATAATTTTTAATCATTATAAGTGATGACACATTGGAATCAAAATTATATTGCCATGGCAGTAAGACGTGGCCCTGCTTGTTGGTCTTGACCTCGATCACACCCAAGAAATAATCAAGGAGATTACAGTCGAGTGAGGAGGTCAGTCACAAGTCTGGTGACCAGCAATAATATTGTTGAGCAGCCACCCATGGATCATCTTGGACTCGTATGCAGGATCAGATTCCCGCTAGAGGATGTATTGATGCTTGTTGGTGATCTCGTCTATCTAGACGGTCCACCATACTTTTAAAACCTTGTGGTTGATCACAGTGGTTACCCTCACGCCCTTTTGAAAGGAGAATGGAGGCATGGTGCTATCACTGAAGACGATGCCAATGATGGAAGAGGGAAACTTTGCTTCTTATTCAGAATTCAACCCAATTAAAAAATTTTTTTTTTTTTTTAAATGCAGAAAAATCTTTATGATGTATTAGAATATGCTTACTGTATGAGGGATTAAACCAAATGGCACTATGTTTCTTGTTTCTAGTGGTACTAGGAGTGCCTTGTTTGGGGTGAATAGAAACAAGCCAAGTATGCAGGGTCCTCCTCCACGAGTAAATGATTTGGTGGCAATTTTACCCCTATAATACCCCCACGATGTAAATACCCTCAACAAACCCGACAAGCAGCTAAATCCCACCCCTACGCAGTAGAGATCCCTAGATGTAAGAGAGCTTTCTACTCCAGTAGTTTCTTCCCCCAGAACCGCTAGACTTTGGAATTCCATTCTGGATCCCTGCTTCCCCGACTGTACTGACATGCAGAAGTTCAAGTGTAACGTGAAACGACATCTTGCTGCCCAACTCCCTACATAGTATCCCAGTAGCTTATGTCCTTGATAGTAGTCTCTTACACCAAAGTGGCAATGTGCCTTGTTTAGGGTGAAAATGTAATAAAAAAAAATTAACAATGGAAATGCATAACTGCTCCAGTTAAAGTTTTACGTTGTGAGTGAAAGCCGTTGCATTTGCGAGTGTTTTTTTCAAATGTCGACTAGAAAGAATAAAATGCTTATCTTTTGGCAAATCGTATTTCTTTCACCGACAATCTTCCAAAGCTCATTACAAAAAAAAAAAAATGTCTTTCCAACCTTTTTTATTAAACGAACAAAGTCAAAGTAGTCAAACAATAAAACGTTTAATAGAATATACTTTTTTTTTTAACGAAGCCTGTTTAAAAAATATCTGAAGAAATTCGAATGTTTATATCTTCAAGTGTCAATAAAAAATTTGGTGCATATTTAGAATTACATTTATTTAAAAAAAAAAATCTTTATGATGCAAGTACTCGTCATGAAACAACGATGTCATATTCCAAAAATCATATGCGTTTGGCTAATAAAATAAAATCGTTAGTTGTCTAAGGTCAGCTAAAGATAAATTTGTCCGTAGAGCCCAGTTAGTGGAGTTCCATGGCATGCTGTATTTACAATCAATCATTTGATAAAAAAAAAACGAGGTTCAATTTAAACGTCAATTTATGAATGCCTTAAAGCAAGAATTCATTCCAAAAATATTTTCGGTCAGAACTATTTTCAAATGGCTACCCTCTTAAAAAACTGCCGTATAAAAAAATTGGTTCTGGCCCAGAATTCTCCAATATTAAAAAAAAAAAGAAAGAAAAAAAGAAAAAAAAGAAAGAAAAGAAAAAAAAGAAAAGAAAAAAAGAAAAAAAAAAAAGAAAAACAAGAAAAAGAAAAGAAAAAAAGAAAGAAAAAAAAAGAAAAACGAAAAAAAAGAAAAAGAAAAAAAAAATTTTTTTTAAATAAAGAAAAATCTTTTTGATGTATATACGCGTGATCAAACAAAGATATTGTATTGCAACAATTATGTAAATTGATCAAGTAGTTTTTATTTTCATAAAGAAAATCATTTTTAAATGATTAATGGGAATTCATATGCATTACGACATAAATCTCGCAAGTTTAAATTATTGTTGAGGTATCTCTGTTTTTGGCCAAGTAAGCCTCTGGCTGGCTTTAGGTAGAATTGAAACTGCTATCTTCAGACAATTCTCACCTGGAACCGTTCCAGGTGAGAATTGGCCAACAATGTGGTGAGACGACAACAACAACTATGGATGGTAGTAATTGCTGAGGATGTAGTTAGGAGATTCTGAGTTCCTATCCCGTCGCGGTTACCACCTGACGAAGGCCAGAGGAATAGTTGTCCGAAACATCGTGAAACAACAACTAATAAAGATGAGGATAATAGTTTGTAATAAAATAAATTATTAAATAATACTCATCTCAATAATGAATTCTAATTAAATAATATATGCAGAAAATATTCATTTTGTAGGATGAAAACTATCGATGACAAAGAAGTGATAAAGAGACTAACATTACTTTATATATCAAACCAAGCTTTTGATGCCTGCCCTTCTTAATTTGTTATTTTAATCCATTTACATCATTCAGGATTTTTAGCCTGAATAAATGAACGAAACAAATAGTTGTTGGTGATATATGCATTCAGGTGTCAGTAATGCCTAGGAGGAGGATATTATGAGAAACGTAGTACACTAACCCCACCCTTCCCACAAAGAGAAGGTAATGTCTGAGAGGATGGTATCATCACTGCAAAACAGTACACTATCTTTCTCCCAAGGAGGAGGTAATACATGGGAAGATAGTTTCTTATATGTTCATTTGTTATGATACTATCTACTTCCCAAAGAAGAATTAATACCTAAGAGGACGGTTTAATGAACACAGAGCAGATTCCACATTTCCTTCTCCACCAAAAAAGGAGAAGATAATGCAAGGGAATAATGTTCTCATAACAACACAGATATTAATCATTCTCCCTCTACCAAAAAAGGCTGTGATGCGTGGGTACGAACATATAATACACTACCCCCCCCCCCCTCGAAAAAGGAGGTAATGCCTGGGAGAATGATATCCAGACAAACGAACATGTACTACACCAGTAGGTGTGTCAGAAATTTCGTGAAAAATAGTGAATAATTCCACCCCGTCTTTCTTATAACTCCTCGAAAAATGTAATTCAAGCCCTAATTTTGTTTTCAATTAAAAGAGCAAGGGCCAAGGTTTCATTAAAAAAAAAAAAAAAAAAAAAAAAAAAAAAGCAAACTACGTGTTTTTTTTTTAAAAAGGTTTTAAACTTCAGACTTTACAGGTAAATTTCTAAAAAAAACACTACTTTTTTTTGTTTTAAATTTGAATATATTATTTATTGACCTTTTCTCATCAATTTGTGATCTATAACACTTTGGTGAGTAAATTAATTATTTACTTTTTTATAGATATTTACAAAATGGGAGGCGTGAATTATTCGACCCCATGTCTTTCCAAGCTTATAACTACTTGAAAAATGTAATTCAAGCCCCAATTTTTTTTTTTCAATTAAAGGAGCAAGGACCAAGGTTTCATTAAAAAAAAAACAAAAAAAAAAAAACAAAAGAAAAAACAAACAACTTGGTTAAAAAAAAGGGTTTTAAACTTCGAACTTTACAGGTAAATTTCTAAAAAAACACTACTTTTTTTGTTTTAAATTTGAATATATTATTTATTGACCCTTTCTCTTCAATTTGTGATATATAAAACTTTGGTGAGTAAATTAATTATTTACTTTTTAATAGACACTTGAAAATGGGGGGGGGGTGAATTAAAAAAAAACAAAAAAAAAACGTTTGTCTAAAATATTATATTCGGTTTATTGGAAAGAGCATAAAATTTCACATTGACCCTGAAAATATCGTAAAAATAGAATCAATAGAAACATTTTGATAGATTTTTAAAGTCTAAAAATTGAAAAATATTGACTTCCTAAAATGCATTACTGTTTTTTAAAAAATAAAAAAAATATTTCTATTACTTTTAAAACAACTTTAATAGTTTATTTTGGAAGTATAATCCATAAAGAAAATAAACAACCCACTTTTAAAAGAGAAATTACGAGTTTTTTTATATTTTATTCGCAGTTTCGTGTTAGGGGTGTCAAAAATTCATACAAAAATTCTGAGACACCTACTACACCACATCTCTTATATTTCTTCTACAATAACTTCTTACAATCTTCTCATCTTATTCATGCCAGGTTATCAACACAATCGGCTTCACCAAGAGTTATGCTCGGATCAATTTCCACAATACTAATTATGCAAAAAAAAAAAAAAAAAAAAAAAAAAAAAAAAAAAAACCTACGCCACACCCAATATCCATATATCACGCGTTTCGCATTTTACTAATAGTGCAAAGAAAAAGACGCAAAGAACGCTGTATCAATATTTTATGACTTTTCATTATTGAATCGTCAAGTCCACAAATTTTTAATCAGCACTTAACACAATTACGATTTCAACAATCCTGCAAGAAATAAACACGGCAGTAATTTTTTTTGCAGCGAGAAAAAAAAAAAAAAAAAAAAAAATGGGGCATCGACTGGTTTGGTTAAAATCAGATCTAATTCCTCCCAGGAGACCCTTTATTCAAGCAGTGCCTCTCCAATTGCACAAAGGGATGATGAATTAGTTCATTGCCAGCTTCCTTAGGTAATGGGGAAGGAAGCACACAAAGAGAACTTGCAAATCGGTCATCAACACCATTACTATCTACACACTTAACTTTCTTCATCAGAAGCTTTCATGTAAAAAATTTTTTTACTTTGATAAAATTCTTTTAATAAATAGAATAGAATTTTAGTCAGCCGAAGATGCTTTCGATTTGATTTTGTCTTATGTATTTATATATATATTAGCAGTTCAGCCAGGCTTTGCTCAGGCCTATGTACTGTTCACAACTTTATGACAAGATCAAAGTGTAGTATCTGTTCTTCAGATGCTGCACTTCGATTTCTTGTTCTCTTTCGGTGGAGGAGAAATCCTTCACGACGGAGACAATTTTTATTTTTGTACCTTTTCTCCACATTAAAAAACGACCCTGGTGTCTAACTCTGTCCCGTGGGGAGGCATAGTAAATAGGTATATATATATATATATATATATATATATATATATATATATATATATATATATATATATATATTAAAAAAGTTTGATTCATGTCCAGGTAACCTACATCTACAATTTCAAGTGCTTAGACCCAAAATTGGCGGAGAAGTTTAGTAGAGTCTGCAAAGGTCAACTCTTTCAACTTTGACCTCCTGGCAGCCAAATTTTCGTCCAAAACTTATTAAAATACTTGCTGCATGTCTGAATACTCTTTATGTAAAATTTCAAATGTTTAGACCAAAAATTGGCTGAGTAATTTGGTAGGGACCGCAGAAGTGAATTTTTTTTTTTTTTTTTTTAAACCTTGATGAGCCCAATTTTGATCCCTTTTGGGCTCAAATCAAATTAAAAAGTTTGATCCATGTCCAAGTAACGTACATCTAAAATTTCAAGTGTTTAGACCCAAAATTGGTGGAGGAGTTTGGTAGAGTTTTCAAAGGTCAAATAGTTCAACTTTGCCCCCTTCACAGCCAAATTTGTGGCCGAAAACCGATTAAAAAGATTTTCTCAAATCTCAATATCATTTTTGTCAAATCTCGAGTCTGCAGACTGAAAATTGACAGAGTAGTTTGGTAGGGGAATGTACACATACAGACATTTTCACTTTTATAGATATACAGACATATGCTAGCAGGCCACCAGCGTTGCCTGGTCATGAAATATGCATCAATATATTTAAATTAATGCAGATTTATTATAACCAGAAATATCAGAAGTATTAAACATAACATTAAATTCATTAAAAAAATTAAAATGAAGTGGAAAAAAAAAAATGCAAGGAAACTGAGACGTGCACGCAGATTGTGTTTTTTTTTTTAATAGTTCACTTCTTTTAAGTTTAAAAAAAAAAATACTCGAACTGAGATTGAAACCAAAACCTAAAGACAGTGAATCAAGTACGATAACCATTGGACCAACTTGACAGAATTAAAAAGCTTTCCACATGTCTGAATACCCTATATACCAAATTTCAAGTTTGTAGATCAAAAATTTGTTGAGTATATAGGTTGAGAAGTGCCTTCACATACACACACATTCTCACTTATATAGATATAAAACATCCTCCCAACTTCCTGTCATTGAATACTTTAAGTGTGAACTGTGAATGCCTGCCAAATATTCTTAGATACTTAATTTCCTTCGTATTACATAGTAATTGCTCATGGTCTGGATGAAAGACGCTAGTGTACTGAGCCAAGGGAAGCTTTGTGACCGAGTTTGAATCTTCCGACCAGCAGTAATCATTTCTGACACTGATGACTGCATAGGCATTAAAGACTCGTGTCTTTAGGTATAAAAATTGTTAATGTGTGCGTGTTTTATATATATATATATATATATATATATATATATATATATATATATATATATTTTTTTTTTAAAGCCAAAAACAATGCGGAGGAAGACCGGAAAAGATGAAGTAAAAAAGAAAAACAAACAGATGTGTCTAACCTTTATTTGGCTATCATTCTTCACTTCAATGTATAATTATTTATTACCAAGTTGCTGGTATGTCCGGTGTATGTAAAGTCCGTGGGTGGTGTGGAACTTTGATTAATTTCGAGAGAAAGGTACCTCTCTTTTTCAAAATAGCTAAAACAATGCAGGAATGTACAGTCATTATGAGAAAATAAATAAATATATGAATAATAAATAATTCAATATTTCTTTTTATTTATATATATTTTTTAATATATATTTATTCATTTATCTACCTAAATAGATAAATAAATAAATATATATTATATAGATAGATGAATAAATATATATTAAAAAATATATAATAAAAAATAAAAAATATTGAATTATTATTCATATATTTATCTTCTCATAACGACTGTACATTCCTGCATTGTTTTAGCCTTCTAAACATACCATATATATATATATATATATATATATATATACTAGTGAGGGGTACCCGGCATTGCCCGGGTGTTTGGGGGGGGGGGGGTAAAAAAAAAAAAAAAGTAAGTATGAGGATCGAACCCGAACCCTTGAGACAAAGTTGTAAATTAAAGTGTGAAAAAAAAAAAAAACCCCAAAAAAAACGTGCGATGTTAACCATTGCCCCAGCGCGAGATGCTAACGGAAACACGTTTTAATTTATTTAATTAGTTGGATTTAGCAGGTGCCTGTTTTAAATGAGGTCAAGTTTTGACTGCGGGACAGTATTCATTTACTGCTGAACGCTTCCCCCCCCACCCGAAGATGTTATAGGAAAAAGACTAACCCACATGCGGCGAGCGACAAATATTGAATATTTATCTTCCCGAAATCGAGCAAATTAAATAGACAGGCGAGCTTCGTTGTTAACTGTGAGATATTACGATTTGTATGTGATATAAAAAGTTTTAAAAAGTTGTGAACCGACCGACCGCTTCTCTGTAAGAAGCCTTTTGTAGGCACACAGAAAAAGCGAACACACATACATATATTTTCGCTTTTATATTTATAATTATATATATATATATATATACACTGATTAGTAAAATGTTCATTAAACAGGCCAGTTTTGCACTATTGTTACTTCTTAAGAAAATTAAAATAACAAGATATTAAACCTTATGTCTAGAATCCTTATTACATTATTTCAATTCTTGACAATGTTTAAAATGTTAGCAGTTGTGTTCAAAAATTTATAATGACTGGTTAATTAGTTTTTAAGAGTTAATGCTATAAATACAAATATATAAAGATACCGAACTCTATAAAACAAACACACACACTTCCGCGGTTGAGATGTTGCAGGTAGACATAACAAAACAGAAGACTTAAAAAATGCAACATCTTTCTTTAAAAATTTCTTTGCTAACTTGTTTAATATGAGAAAAAGAAAAACCATCTCACTGTTGTTAGACCTAATTTTTGTGCTGCTGACTTATAACCAATGAGACACACACATACACAAACAAATTTAGTACATTTTCAAATGTTACGGCAAAAAATATCACACAAAGGTCGATATTGATAAATGGAAAAAGACTTGAATTCCTAATTGTATTCTCACTGCACCCCCCCTCCTCCTCCTGAAACAAAAAAGAAAAAAAAAATGTCAATCATCCTTCTAAGACATGGCTTAAAAAGAATATATCCGCTTTGTGGGTGTGCCTTGTGTAGTTTCTGATTTTAAGGGAGACATACACACAGACAACTAACTTCTATATTTTACTAGCAATTATAAACAAGTAGTGATTTGTATGAAAATTAAAAAAAAAATTTATCATGAATAAGGGAAAAAGAGGAAGGGTAAGGGATGACAGAGCGAGAGGCGGAGGAGTAAGGAAAGAGAGGAAGGGTAGGAGATGACAGATATAGCGAGAGGGGGGGGAGTAGGGAAAGAGAGAGCGAGAGGGGGACGGGGAGGGAAAGAGAGAGCGAGAGGGGGACAGGGAGGAAAAGAGAGAGATAGAGTGCAGGGGTGAGGAAAGAGAGAGAGAGAGAGTGGAGGGGCGAGGAAAGAGAGAGAGAGAGAGTGGAGGGGCGAGGAAAGAGAGAGAGAGAGTGGAGGGGTGAGGAAAGAGAGAGAGAGTGGACGGGTGAGGAAAGAGAGAGAGAGTGGACGGGTGAGGAAAGAGAGAGAGAGTGGACGGGTGAGGAAAGAGAGAGAGAGTGGACGGGTGAGGAAAGAGAGAGAGAGAGTGGAGGGGTGAGGAAAGAGAGAGAGAGAGTGGAGGGGTGAGGAAAGAGAGAGAGAGTGGAGGGGTGAGGAAAGAGAGAGAGAGTGGAGGGGTGAGGAAAGAGAGAGAGAGTGGAGGGGTGAGGAAAGAGAGAGAGAGAGAGTGGAGGGGTGAGGAAAGAGAGAGAGAGTGGAGGGGTGAGGAAAGAGAGAGAGAGTGGAGGGGTGAGGAAAGAGAGAGAGTGGAGGGGTGAGGAAAGAGAGAGAGAGTGGAGGGGTGAGGAAAGAGAGAGAGAGAGAGAGAGAGAGAGTGAGAGAGTGGAGGGGTGAGGAAAGAGAGTGGAGAGGTGAGGAAAGAGAGTGGGAGGGGTGAGGAAAGAGAGTGGAGGGGTGAGGAAAGAGAGTGGAGGGGTGAGGAAAGAGAGAGAGTGGAGGGGTGAGGAAAGAGAGAGAGTGGAGGGGTGAGGAAAGAGAGAGAGTGGAGGGGTGAGGAAAGAGAGAGAGAGAGTGGAGGGGTGAGGAAAGAGAGAGAGAGTGGAGGGGTGAGGAAAGAGAGAGAGAGTGGAGGGGTGAGGAAAGAGAGAGAGAGAGAGAGTGGAGGGGTGAGGAAAGAGAGAGAGAGAGAGTGGAGGGGTGAGGAAAGAGAGAGAGAGAGAGTGGAGGGGTGAGGAAAGAGAGAGAGAGAGTGGAGGGGTGAGGAAAGAGAGAGAGAGAGAGGGAGAGAGAGAGAGAGTGGAGGGGTGAGGAAAGAGGGGTGGAGGGGGTAGATGGAGGGGGTAAGGAAAGAGAGAGAGAGTGGGGGGGTAAGGAAAG
>NC_136525.1:55623357-55650898 GCF_053919585.1 Euprymna scolopes | reverse complement strand
AGAGAGAGAGAGAGAGTGGAGGGGTAAGGAAAAAGAGAGAGAGAGAGTGGAGGGGGTAAGGAAAAAGAGAGAGAGTGGAGGGGGTAAGGAAAGAGAGAGAGTGGATGGAGTAAGGAAAGAGAGAGAGTGGATGGAGTAAGGAAAGAGAGAGAGTGGATGGAGTAAGGAAAGAGAGAGAGTGGATGGAGTAAGGAAAGAGAGAGAGAGAGTGGAGGGTGTAAGGAAAGAGAGAGAGAGTGGAGGGTGTAAGGAAAGAGAGAGAGAGAGTGGAGGGAGTAAGGAAAGAGAGAGAGAGAGTGGAGAGAGTAAGGAAAGAGAGAGAGTGGAGGGAGTAAGGAAAGAGAGAGAGAGTGGAGGGAGTAAGGAAAGAGAGAGAGAGTGGAGGGGGTAAGGAAAGAGAGAGAGAGAGTGGAGGGGGTAAGGAAAGAGAGAGAGAGAGTGGAGGGGGTAAGGAAAGAGAGAGAGAGTGGAGGGGGTAAGGAAAGAGAGAGAGAGTGGAGGGGGTAAGGAAAGAGAGAGAGAGTGGAGGGGGTAAGGAAAGAGAGAGAGAGAGAGAGAGTGGAGGGGGTAAGGAAAAAGAGAGAGAGTGGAGGGGGTAAGGAAAAAGAGAGAGAGTGGAGGGGGTAAGGAAAGAGAGAGAGTGGATGGAGTAAGGAAAGAGAGAGAGTGGATGGAGTAAGGAAAGAGAGAGAGTGGATGGAGTAAGGAAAGAGAGAGAGTGGATGGAGTAAGGAAAGAGAGAGAGTGGATGGAGTAAGGAAAGAGAGAGAGTGGATGGAGTAAGGAAAGAGAGAGAGAGAGTGGAGGGTGTAAGGAAAGAGAGAGAGAGAGTGGAGGGAGTAAGGAAAGAGAGAGAGAGAGTGGAGAGAGTAAGGAAAGAGAGAGAGTGGAGAGAGTAAGGAAAGAGAGAGAGTGGAGGGAGTAAGGAAAGAGAGAGAGAGTGGATAGAGTAAGGAAAGAGAGAGAGAGAGTGGAGGGGGTAAGGAAAGAGAGAGAGAGAGAGTGGAGGGGGTAAGGAAAGAGAGAGAGAGAGTGGAGGGGGTAAGGAAAGAGAGAGAGAGAGTGGAGGGGGTAAGGAAAGAGAGAGAGAGAGTGGAGGGGGTAAGGAAAGAGAGAGAGAGAGTGGAGGGGGTAAGGAAAGAGAGAGAGAGTGGAGGGGGTAAGGAAAGAGATAGAGAGAGAGTGGAGGGGGTAAGGAAAGAGAGAGAGTGGAGGGGGTAAGGAAAGAGAGAGAGAGAGTGGAGGGGGTAAGGAAAGAGAGAGAGAGAGTGGAGGGGGTAAGGAAAGAGAGAGAGAGAGTGGAGGGGGTAAGGAAAGAGAGAGAGAGAGTGGAGGGGGTAAGGAAAGAGAGAGAGAGAGTGGAGGGGGTAAGGAAAGAGAGAGAGAGAAGAGAGAGAGAGGTGGAGGGGGTAAGGAAAGAGAGAGAATGAAGAAGGAAAGGAAAGAGAGAGAGAGAGAGTGGAGGGGTAAGGAAAAAGAGAGAGAGTGGAGGGGGTAAGGAAAGAGAGAGAGAGAGTGGAGGGGGTAAGGAAAGAGAGAGAGAGAGTGGAGGGAGTAAGGAAAGAGAGAGAGAGAGAGTGGGAGTAAAGAGAGAGAGAGAGTGGAGGGAGTAAGGAAAGAGAGAGAGAGAGAGTGGAGGGGGTAAGGAAAGAGAGAGAGAGAGTGGAGGGGGTAAGGAAAGAGAGAGAGAGAGTGGAGGGGGTAAGGAAAGAGAGAGAGAGAGAGAGAGTGGAGGGAGTAAGGAAAGAGAGAGAGAGAGAGAGTGGAGGGGGTAAGGAAAGAGAGAGGAGAGTGGAGGGGGTAAGGAAAGAGAAGTGGAGGGTAAGGAAAGAGAGTGAGGGTGGAGAGTGGAGGGGGTAAGGAAAGAGAGAGAGAGAGAGTGGAGGGGGTAAGGAAAGAGAGAGAGAGAGAGTGGAGGGGGTAAGGAAAAAGGGAGTGGAGGGAGGAAAGAGAGAGAGAGAGTGGAGGGGGTAAGGAAAGAGAGAGAGAGTGGAGGGGGTAAGGAAAGAGAGAGAGAGAGTGGATAGAAAGAGAGAGAGAGAGTGGAGGGGGTAAGGAAAGAGAGAGAGAGTGGAGGGGGTAAGGAAAGAGAGAGAGAGAGAGAGAGAGTGGAGAGGTAGGTTTCGTTTGGTTTTGTTATTTTACAACATGTGTAGTGTAAGTCTTAAACCCTTTTCGGATTATTTAATGCCAAATCCAGTTATTTTGAAACAAGTATTCATGTTGCATTCAGTTATTTTGTAGAAGGCTTTTATTCTTCAAGCTCTTTGCATATTCAATCGCTAGTTTGTAACGTTTGGTTTGGTTGTTTTATAGTGGATTTTATCGTTTTTGTTCCCTGCCCTGCAGAACATGAATGAGTTTTGCAATGTGATAGGGAAAAGGGTTACAGTATTAATGTTTGGTACATTTTAAGTTATGAAACCAGTCAGGAAGTGGGGGAGATAGAAAGAGGAAGGGAAAGGCGGGGGTTGTTTTTGGTTTTGCAGAACATAATTAAGTTTTGCAAAAGGAAGTAGAAAAACAAAAAGCATCAATGTTAGGTGCATTTCATCTCAGGAAGCCAATATCTTCAGACAGCCTGATCTGGTAGTACAGGGCAGGGGTAGGGAAAGAGAGAGGGGTAGGAGAGGAGAGAGAGGAAGGGTAGGGAAAGAAAAATGAAAATGGGGAAGAAAGAGAAAGAAAGAGTCAGTGGGGTATGGAGAGAGGGGGAGAAGAAGAGGGAAAAGAAAATCACTTTTTTTGCAATCACTTCCCAATGCTGCAAAAGCAATACAACAAATCAAAGATAAATAATCTAAACAAATTCAATCCCATTAACCGACATCGGAACGATGGAAAATAAATAGCGTCAGACGGCACTTGAAAGAACGCAGGCACATTTATTACCAAAATGAAACGATTCCTTTAACATGCATGGAAAACACGTTATCTGTTTCTTTTATTGCAATAATAATTAATTATGGACAAGGAAAAAAAAAAAAAAAAAAGATTTTTCCGCAACCATTACATTCATAGCAAAATGAGACTAAAACTCAGTCCATTTTCAGAAATTAAACCCCCTCAAGCAAAAAAAAAAATAATCCTTATTATACCAAAAGTGGAGGTTCAAGGTCACTTGCACAAGGAGAGCAGAGATAAAGTTGCTGAAGTGCCCTGGCCATTGCAAGGCAAAGAGTACCCTATTTGAAACACATTTATTTTTTTATTTATTTCTATTCACATTCAATGCGGCCAAGACTAGGCTTGTTTCCTTCAATACTTACAAGAAACCTTCTCTACTACCAATAGCAATTGCCAAAAACACATTACCTGAAAGTACTTCTTTTAAACTTCTCGGCCGAACGTTTACAGGGAACATGAGTTGGAACTGATACATTGAGAGCATTGTAAAGGCCGCTGCGAAGAAGGTGGGCTCTCTCTACCATGCTAGAAAGCTACTTATGCCTGAAAGTATCCTGTACCTCTATCAGACCACTATTTGCCCATGTACAAAGTACTGTTATCACATTTGGGCTGGTGCATCTGTTACTAGTCTCTCACTCCTGGACAGCGTTCAAGAGAGTCGCCAACCTGATAAGTCCTGAACTGTCATCTTAGCTTCAACCTCTGTCCCATCGAAGAAATGTTGCATCCCTCTGCCTGTTCTACAAGTATTTTTATGGTGAGTGCTCTGATGAACTATAAGCACCTGTACCCTCTCGATGTAAATACCTACTACAAATCCAACAAGCAGCTAAATCCCACCCCTTCACAGTAGAGATCCCTAGGTATAAGAAAGCCTTCTACTTCAATAGCTTCTTCCCCAGAACTGCTAGACTTTGGAACGCCCTTCTTGGATTCTGCTTTCCCAACTGTACTGACATGCAGAAGTTCAAGAGTAATGTTAATAGACATCTTGTTGCTCATCTCCCTTCATAATGTCCCTGCAACTTATATTCCTGATAGTAGCCCCTTGCTTCAAAATGGCACTATACCTTATTTGGGAAGATAATTGAAAAAAATAAATTGTTTTAAATTCATCAAATAAACGAGATTTGTCAGTCATTTGTTAGAAAGTGGATTTTTAATGTGCAAAAAATTGGAAACTGAAAAGTTCAAGAGAGTAATGTTTTTAGATAAATCAGTATATAAAAATTATTTTGCTATTTTCCTCTGAAGAAAAAAGCCATATTTTTGAAACTCCATGGAATAAGGAAAGATTCACTTTATTTTGCATTCCTTGTTAACGAACAAGAAAATTTTTAATTGGTAATTTGCATAATTCCCCTCATATATTGATGCTCCATCTTGAATATTGAACATTTTTTTCAGGAAAGCATTAATCTATGAATATTAATAATTATGTTTCCATGTTTAATATATATATGTGTGTGTGTGTGTAATGTTCACTATTTCCAATTATTTGAATACTATTGACTGTCTTAACATCGTGTCTGTTTTTGGCATTTATAGGTGTTAAATTTCCCTAAATTCACATGGCAGTTAGTGACCTGGAGATGACATCCTATAGTAAATGGGTCCAAAAAAGAATCTCTAATAGGTCCCGCTTTGTCAACTAGGCTCCAACCCCCGTCCCATCTCTGTTCCTGTTCTACAAGTATTTTAATGGAATATGCTCTGATGAACTCCTTGCACTTGTGTCCCCTTAATGTACAAAATCCTGTCGAGGTCCTAGAAGTGTAAGCCATGTTTAGTTTCAGAAAAGTTTCAGATGGTTCGTTGTTTTAAACAAGTCCTGAGAGGTGACTTGTTTGCAGTAGACAGTTCCACAGAGCAAAATATTCTTACCGTGTCGAGACGGAAAAAAAACATGTGAAATTGCTCCAGAAAAGGTTTAATATTTATGGAGCAATTCTGGTTTCTGATTGGTTGGTAGCAGAACGTGAATTAATTCGATTCGTCAGTTCCTAGCATCATCGTTTATAAATAGAATCGTCCGACTGTGTGGGGTCATACCCCATTACACATCCAAAATATTGCAACAGATGCCATAAAACTTTTTACTCTAATAACTTCCTCCCTCAAACAGCTACACTTCGGAATTCCTTTCCTGCTACCTGCTCCCCTAACTGTACTGATATGGAAAAGTTTAAATGTAACATAAACCAACATATTGTTAATCTTTCCTCGGCATGACCCCCATTAGTCGCCCCTTACGTCCAAGTGGCAATATGCCTTGTCAGGGGGTGAAGGTGAATAATAAAGAAAAATGAAAAACAAAGCTTGGAACTCACCATCGGAACCTCCGATTGCTGCACGCTTCCCTGCCGCACCAAATATTGAACAAAATCGCGAGCTGCATTTGCTTGCGAATCCTTCTTGTTGGTGGAATTTCCAACACCGATGTAGTCGTAGGATTCAATCCGCACCTAAAAATACAGAAATCAAAATAAACACAAAAAAGGTCAACGCAAGTTCATAATTACATAAACAGGCAAAAAGAAAGAAATTTTAATTTTTTAAGAAAAAACTAAAAAATAAAAAAATAAAAAACTAAAAAAATAAAAAAATAAAAAACAAAAAAATAAAAAATAAAAAACTAAAAAACTAAAAACTAAAAAACTAAAAAATAAAAAACTAAAAAATAAAAAAATAAAAAATAAAAAACTAAAAAATAAAAAACTAAAAACTAAAAAACTAAAAACTAAAAAACTAAAAACTAAAAAAATAAAAAAATAAAAAACTAAGAACTAAAAAACTAAAAACTAAAAAACAAAAAAATAAAAAAATAAAAACTAAAAAAATAAATAATAAAAAATAAAAAAATAAAAAACTAAAAACTAAAAAAATAAAAAAAAAAAAAATAAAAAAATAAAAAATAAAAAAATAAAAAAAAAAATAAAAAAATAAAAAAGTCACAACTTATCAACACCCAAATGACACTCCAAGATGCTATTGAGTTTTGACAGACAGATGGTGAAATACCGAAGAGATTTGTAATGGAGACTGTAACTTGGTCAGAAATTGACTATTCAGGCAGATAACTCAATAAGATTTTGTTTACATTGGACTTGAAAATGGCGATGTTAAAGTCAGCTGGAAAGCAATTCTGCTGTATTAGGTTTCACAGATGAGCAGAAAAAATTTATTTAATTTTTTGCTCTTTTTGGTATTTTTCTTTATCTGCTGGAATTTATTTTGGAACAACGTGAATATTGTTTTCATACAATTATTTCAGAACTAAGAGCATAATAATTAAGGTTTGAACAAATAAAATATATATATATATATATATATATATATATATATATATATATATATAAGAGTTAATAGTTAATAAAACATGTTAAAAAAACACTTTGAAAAAGAGTTGAAAACATATTTAATCTGAAAAGGAAACACTTAGTAAGTGGATAGTCCTTAATTCGCGGAGTTTCGAAAAAATACTTTCCTTCTCATCAGAGGGTAGGAATTAGCAAAATACGGGATCGGATTTTGCATACAAAAGTATTTGATGAAACTGCAAGTAAGTCAAAGATCTTACTTGATAACAAAAAGTGAAGCAGAGGGAATATGGTGGAGCAAAAGGTGATTTCACGTGAATGGATAGTCATGATAATAATGATGAAAGGTAAGGTATCCAATGACGGTAAAATCCAAAAATGTAAGTCCAAGTCTATATATATAATGAAATCAAAGGAGATGCGGTATTTACCGGACATAAGCAATAGTAAACTTCAATCTAATATAAATACCAGTATTTATATATAGATATTTTAATCCCAAACAAATAGAAAAAGTTCAATACGCATATAATAGAGAATACATTTTTGCAATTTATGACTATAATAAATTGTGATAATAAATTGTGGTTTCATTTAATGCTGTAACCAGCAAATTCTAGCATTGCTACAAATATAATTTGCTGATTTCTTTCTATCCTCTGATAGCAAGAATAGCATTCTTTGAAACTCCACGGAATAAGGACTTTGAAAGTTGTTTTTTTTTTTTGGGGGGGGGGTATTTAGTCGAACAATAAATTGTAAAGTTCAATTTACAGTTTTAATTTTTCTTATATATATATATAAAATTCAGATATGTGTGGTTGCTTGTGATGATAAAGCAGTCTTTCTGGTTTGCAAGTTCTGGTTTAAAAACTTTTTCTTCTTATTTCTTATAATAAAACTAGCATGGATACCCAGCATTACCCGGGTTGACATGAAGTTCAGTTTGGACGCGTCTGCTATACTAAGGATCGTGGGCAACGTCGATACTCCTACAATTTCAAAAATAAACAAATAGATAAAAACATGAAAATGTAATCGCTCCCCCCCCCCACACACACACCCAAAAAGAAAAAGATGTGACAACCTTGCCACCAGATATTTTGGCAGAAAGGATACTAAATTCAAGTTTTCAGGTTGCTAATAAAGAATTTTATTTTATTTTTTTTTTTAAAGGAGGGGGGGGGTCGTTTTTATTTAGGGTGGCTGCCACCACTCCTTCTCTCTTGTGCCCCTCACAAAAAATTAAATTATAAATGAAAGCAAATATATATATATTTATCTTATCTATCTTAAATCCTTGGGTTATCTGGCGTCACCCGGGAATACAAAGCTACCTCAGCATAGTTGTAACGCTCCTCAATGGGGGATTACGTTACAATGCGCAACAGAAAATAATTTAACAGTTTAAAAATGTGAATATTTCACATGACAAAATATAACATTAACTTAAATAAACATACTTATTGGATAAGATATGCGATAAAAAAAAATTTAAAAATTGATAAATAAAACAATTTACATATTTTTATATATTGTATCCATTTTGTGCTTTCATACCTCAACTGATAGATGCAGATGTTACCTATCGGCGTGCATGAAAGTCAGGCTCCCGTTTTATGCACAATTACCTATAAAGATATAATATTTAGGCATATTTTCTTACAACTGGGCAATGCCAGGCAGCCTGCTAGTAAACTATAGAAGTTTTTAAATATTTTTTAAACTGAATTTTATGGATAAAACCGATAATGAAGATTATTAATTTACATGAATAAGTAAACAAGATTTTTTGGATTTAAAAATATTTTGTGCATTATACATAAGGGGGCAGAGGAATTCAAGAATGTTCACTCATCCATTCTTATTGGGTGCAGAAAATTGTACGCAATTGAAAATTCCATAGAAAAAAGCAGATGTTTCTGGAAAGATTTCAATGGACAGAATTTTTAGAAGATAAAGAAAATGGAGGGTAAAAAAAAAAAAAAGATGCAATTTTAAGATGTACGTGTTTGATTTGTGAAATTTTAAATTTAAGCATGACAGATGGAAAGGCAAGTGATAGAAAATTGCATTTTATATTTTCTTTATTGTATGGCATTCAGTCTAGGCAGGTTCAGCTGCTTTCCTCCAGAGGAAGAAGTGTCAAAGAAATATTAAATTCTCAAATGATCCCCAGTCGCCTATATATTTGAAATATAAGACAGGCAGAGCTCTTTATAAAGTTGCTTGGACGTACAGGGTTTGTATAGATTTTCAATGTCCATTTTCAAAGATTTTTTTCAAGGCTTTTCAAAATTTTTAAGGCGTTCTCAAGACAAAATTCAATTTTTTTTTTAAGACGGAGGGGATCGTTTTTATTTATGGTGGCTGCCACCACTCCTTCTCTCTTGTGCCCTTCACAAAAAATTAAATTATAAATGAAAGCAAAAACAGAGATTTGAAACCCCCATCCCTTCACAAAAAGGGACATAATTCTTGTATCGTACAATTTCAATTCCAGAACATTCAATTTTATTTTCGATTTAAAAAAAAAATATTTTAATGGTATTTTTATTAATACTTAAAAAAATAATTTAATAGTACTTATTTTGATTTTATTTTACTATGTTCCCAGGACTTGATGCTGCATTCGATATTCAACTTTTTTGCAGATGGTCCAGCAGAGATATTTACACACTTCATTGTGTCACATTGTGTACTAGCCATCCCCCAGCAGAAACTTACAGCTGGATGCCAAGTGGTTCACATTTAGCACTGAAAATGTTATTTTCAACTTGAGGGTGACAAACCAAAGAAAATTTTATTTCAAAATATAAGCATTTCAGACTGAAAAAAATGATATAATTCCTGGCCTTGAAGCTAGGGTCCAAGTGTAGTATCTGTTCTGTCCTTGATCAGTGCAGAAATCCTTTATTGGGTTAATATTTTTTTTATCATAATTCAGAAAAGAAAAAAAAGTGTTTAATTTTGGCCTTATGGGAAAGCAAATAAATACAAACTAGAATTTTTAGCTTGTCAAAAACGGTAAAAGTTATCGTCCAATAGTCTAGGAGTGCTTTCATGCCAACTTGATAGTTCAATATTATTAAATTTGTGCTCATTTTCGCATTAAATTCAAATCTATATTTTTCCCTATCAATCTCTAACTTGATTAACTTGATAGTTCAATATTATTAAATTTGTGCTCATTTTCGCATTAAATTCAAATCTATATTTTTCCCTATCAATCTCTAACTGTGCCTCAAACAGATACCATAATACTTATCTCGTTGCACCTTATCATAAAAAAAGGTCCATACAAAATTTCAGTTAGATTGGCTTAGTAGTTTCCAATAAATAGTGGAACAGATAGACTAAGAAAAGTATAGATTACGGAGAAACAATTCCTTTTATCTAAATGTTTGGACATATCTAAAATAAGACACGTCTATTTAATCTATCAATCTATTGACAAAACTGTGATTTCAATCCGAAGTATGATTGACCGACGGATCCTTCGAATGCGATGAGAGTTAGCATCCACACAAAAAAAGGTAAAATCCGATTGAATTGGTTGCTAAAATTCTCACAGAACGCAAAAGGCAGGATATTATTCACTTTCAAAATACAGAATTCAATAAAAGATTAGAAAAATTGGTGCCACCAGTCGAGATTATACTTGGAATATCACACGGTTTAATGAAGAAACGTGGCATTCTTTTAATGTATTCATTTTTGGAAGAAAATCCATAGGATTTTTGTTTTGTTCATTCGCTTACTGGAAATTCAACAGTAAAAGAAAAGCAACAAGATATTTTTTTTTTTTAACAAAGAAATTAAATGTTATTTTATAAGATGGGGTCTACATTTGCACCAAATTGGAATTTGCAAAATTTATTTCCAAAAAAAAAATACAAAAAATAAATTAGGCACTAGAACGTTCAAAAGTGTTGGGGGGTCTATGGTCATCATTGTTAATGTATCTTATATATGTACATCATTTTCATAGCTAGAATCTTCAATCACCATAATACCACATTTACTCTATGAGTTGTCTTAATATTCCCATATCAATTTTTTTTTTTAATACTTGGAAGGTACTTTCTCCTTCACACTCATAAATATACAAGGGGTGTTCCAAAAGTAACGCCTCCTATTTTTTTTATTCCACCTGAATGAATCATGGGGAAATGCAAATTGCATTGTTACAATAACTGAACTTATGCATTCATAACCTAAAAGTTTCACTGCTCTGTTGCAGATATCAGATATTGACAACGTGAGACTCTCAGAAAACAATTGCTGTCATGGATATGCATCAGAAGCAGAGATATGCCATGGAATTCTTGGGCAAAAGTGCTTTGAGAATGATAATGACTATACAGAAAAATAAATTCTGGAGCACAAAAGATCACTCATTTTAATGGTACACTCCGGTCTTCGTAGCTCTCCAACTTCTTGAATTCCGAGAAAAAAAAAAAAAAAAAAAAAAAAGGAGTGTTTACTATCTATACCAACTCACCATTGGCCGAGATGCAATAAAGTCATTTTGGTCTTATTTTTTTTTTAAAACTTTTTTGCTTTCACATTTTTTTAAAATCATATGGAAAAAGAAATTTCATTTTAATTGCATTAAAAACTAGCGTGGGGTACCTGGCATTGCCCGGGTGTTTGGAGGTGTGTGTGTGTGTGTATTATTTTTTTTTTTGGGGGGGGGGGGGTTTAAAACAACCCTGTTTGAAAAAAAAAAAAAAAAAAAAAAAAAAGTTGGCCGGGTTTTTGAAGGTGTAAAAAAAAAAAAAAAAAAAAAAATTTTAGTAGGGTAGACTTGAACCCCGAGCCTTGATGCGAAGGTGGAAATGAAACGGAAAAAAACCCTGAGACCTAACCATCTCGGCCACGAGGGGAGAGGAAGCGATAAGTGTCTTAAGTTTACGTTTATAACGTGAAATTGAGAGGTGTGAGAAAGTTAAGTCGCATGATGTTTGACCTAGTTTTGCGCTGCATCATTCGCTTTTTTATATTGAAAAGCATAACAAAGACGTGGCGATCAAAAAATATCTCGAAAATAGCGCGTAAAAGTCAGGCAAATTAAAGATAGCCGCGACTCCTGTTCTTAAGTCGTAGTTATTATGATTTAGACAGCATATAAAAGTTTTAAGGAGTGAGCCGACCGAGAAGCCCGGTGAAAAAGCCTTTAGCGGACATACACAAAAATGCCCCCACTAACACACATTTTCGCTTATATATATATATATATATATATATATATATATATATATATATAGACAACTGTTAGTCTTAAGTTTTAAATGATCACCTAAAAATAAAATCATCAAGGATACATAACTCATTTTAAATGGAGAAATATAATAGAAGTTGTCTATCTTAAGTTTAAAAACGTGCAAACAAATAAAAGCTAAAATTGCATCCCAGGTAATGCCGAATAGAGACAAGCAACTATATATAAATCAGCAACAAAAGGCAAAACATTTTAAAGGTTAGACCTAAATCGAATTTAAGTTGCCAAATTAAAATTTGATTTTGACTAACCAATTTTCATTTGTACTATGTTATTAGCAATAAACAACATATTTCGTAGTTTTATAAAAATTAACTAGCAGTGTCAAACCAACATCAGTTATCCCCCCTTGCTGATTTTTATTTTTAGGTGATTATTCACTTTCACACGCATAAATATACAATACTAACTATTCTGATAAGACATTGCCTAAGATGTGCTAATATCATTTTAGTCTTTTTTAATTTTTCATTTGTTTTTACATTTATAAAAAACTAACAGGCCGCCTGGCGTTGTTCAGTCAAAAAATATGCAAAATATTATATCTATATATTAATACGATAGCGTATGTGTTATTTTCTGTGTCATGCTTACATCTGGGTCTTTGATTGTTATATACTTCCATTTCTTGTAATAAATAATTTTACCAAGAATTCTTCATAAGTTTTGGTTTCGATTATAGCTGATGGCACTCCCGTAATCTATTTTTTTTTATAATTTTATCTAGAATTCTTCATAAGTTTTGGTTTCGGTTTCGAGTCAAGCTGATGTACCCAAGTCATATGGATATTATAAAGTTGTGATTTCAAAAATAAAAACAATATATCTATCGTTTTTATTTTTGAAATCAAAACTTTATAATATATAAAAATCGATAGAGCATTAACTCTATAATATATAGGAAATCTGCAAAAATTAAAATATCATATCTAAGCGTACTTTACGACTGGGCTACGCTGGGCGACCCTGCTATCATAGATAAATACTTTTGCAGTTTTAACAAAAGAGCTTCAATAATATCAGAGCGTCTCCATTTACGCTGAACATCTACAGAATGCCAACATCAATATATTACATATGAATGAATGTGGAATTTCCACAGGTCCCGCTAGCTTTCATTAATACAGAAACTGAGAAATGTGCATGCAAGTATTGTTTTTTTTCTAGATTATTCACTTCTTGTGAGTAAAAAAAAAAAAAAAAAAAAAATACTCAAGCTAAGACTGAAATCAAAATCTAAAGACAGTGAGTTAAGTACAATATAACCATTAGACAAGCATGACAATCTTTAAAAGGTGTTTTCAAAACTACTTATTCTTAAGTTATCTCAAATGTAAATTACTCGCACATGCACATTCATGAGACAGCAAATGGATAAAAATTCGATGACTCCTATGCAAGATTTTTTTTCAATTTTTACCCCTTAGCAGCCGTTTTTTTTCCAGATTAAAACGGATTAAAATGTTTTCCACGTTGTAATATCCTATATAACAAATTTCAAGTCTGTAAATCAAAAAGTCGTTGAGTATATAGATTGAGAAGTGTCCTTACATAAACACATTCTCAATTTTATAGATATACTAGATGTACAGAAAAAGAAATTTAATTTTAATTGTAAGGAAGACGGCTTCCCAGGTATCTGGAGATATATGTTGAGCAAAAAAAAAAAAAAAAAAAAAAAAAAAAAAAAAAAAAAAAAAAAAAAGTGGTAGTAGGCAGGCAGGCTCGAACCTGTACTGCAAAGAAGGAAAAGAACTTGAAAAAAAAAAAAAAAAAAAAAAAAAAAAAAAAAAGCGAGATATCTTTGCCGTTGCATCCATTGCCAAACTGGAAGTGGCAAAGATTTAAATTAAGGCTAGTCAATGTAAAAGAGGTGACGAGTTTCAAAAATATTGGTGAAAAAAAGCAACCCCTCTCTGTAGAAAAGTGCTCAGTTGAGGGTGAAGGAATTAATGTTTTTAGCCAATATCTGTCATCCGAAGGGTCCAGCTTCAAAATGATACCGATCTCGTGAAAATCCGTCACCGCTGTGAAAAGTTTTAGGCAGACATACAAACATACATACATTTAAACAGGTGAGATTTATATTATAGATGGTGTAGCAAACTAAGTATTATGGCATCCATTCAATTCAGTTAGGGATTAGTCACCATAATACCACATTTACTTTATAAGTTTGGCATAAAGAACTATTGAAATCAACAGGACAAAAAATCGTTTTTGATATTCTTCAAATAAAAATATGAATTATTCCCCATGCTGATTTTGTTTTCGTCATATTGTTTTGACATTACTAATTGTTTAGGCAAGACTACTTGATTAAAAAAAGAAAGCCGGAAAATGATTATCTCCCGCCCACCGCTTCCTCACCCCAATCACATTCCAAGCATTGCTAACTACATCAACTGTCACGACTCATCCCCAAAGCACATAATCCATCCAAGAAATGAGCCCCCCCACCAGCCACCCCACGTCTCTCTTAATGCTTAAATTATTGATGCTCTACCCTAGTGAGAATTGGCACCATTTTCAAAGAGCCTGAAACAGAATTGTTAAATCCATTCCTTAAAACATCGAAAGAAATTCTCATCAAAAAAAGAAATCAATTTGATAACGACACCGAACTTGGGATTTGGCCTTCATGTAAAACTCCATAAAAACCTACCATTCCCCTTTATGTAATATGATTCATACGTCGTCCGCTATCTCTCGAAAACATTCACGCACACATGAACGCATGTGCACGATAGAAAGAAAACAAAGAACAACGTCTTTTGATTATGTCTTGGAATTTTTGAGATGCCGACTAGTAACTTGAATTATTCAGACTATTGTTCTCATCTTGAGTGTTATTCACACAATGGTTCGGCTGATGTAACCTCCAACTTTCTTCAGGTGTATCTTGTTGAACGAGAATCTGCAGGGGTTTTTGAATGGAACCTTTTATATAATAGACATGGGTAGCATTCTCTCATTCTATCAGCCATGACCTGGTAGAAATCCTAATTAATTCCTAATTGTACTTGCAGCTGAATTTTACCAAATACAGTGTGGAACAATGAAATTGTCGCCATAGAAAAGATGACACGATTCCATTTCCGTTTGATGAAAACCGGTTTTCTTTTTATTTATTGCAGACCATCTACTAGTTGGCCAGTTGTGTACAAATCCCGATAGCTATAGGAGCCTTCTTACATACCTGAAAGTGACACAATGTTCAACGAGCGAGATTGGAGATGTGCTGCTATACAACTCATGCTCTCTACCGATCCAATTTATGACAACAGGACCATTGCCAGCACCCTCAAAATGAAAATCCGAATGGTTCAGCGCTTGTGTGCACAGCTCAACACATTAGACGACCCATGGTTATGGTTTTTGGTGTGGTTTTAAGTGAGGCCCACATCAAGCCATTTCACATCTTCGAAGTCGGCTTGAAAGTCGATACCAAAGTTTACTTGGATCTGCTGAAGAGTGTGGTGATCCCCTGGTGCAATCAGGTGGCCACTGGCAGACCCTGGGTGTGGCAGCAGGACTCGGCGCCAGCCCACACATCCAAAGAGACCCAGGCTTGGTTTCAGAAGGAGTGCTACAATTTTGCACCCTTCTCTCACTGCCCCCCCCTCTCCTCCCCCGACTTGGACCCACTGGACTACTTCGTTTGGTCATATGTCGGGAACATCACCAACATGACCTTCTACGACACCAAAGCCAGCCTGATCGCCAACGTATGCTGAGTATTTACCATATTCCCACTGGCGCTCGTGGAAAACGGTATGCTTCCAGTTCCAGACTTATATCGAGCCAGTGATTGAGGCTGAAGGCAGCTACATTGAATAGATGTCAGCTCAAATAATCAGGTTATCTGAATTGATTTTTTTTTAAGTTTTAAAATAAAGCTGTAGTGTTGTTTTATTTCGGGCAACAATTTTATTGTTTTACCCTGTATTTTATTAACAAAAGAGACAAGATGCACCTAAAGAAGGTCAGAGGTCATACTAATCGAAATGCTAAACTAACACTCAAGATGAGCATAGGCTGGAGAACTCAAATAATACAAACGAGAAAATCAGTCCAAATTTACATTTACGCCAAACATAGTTTATAAAACAACGCTTCTTCATAGTTTCGTCTTTTTTCAGAAGGCAGAGAATAATCTGTTTATCTGTCTTGTACAATAAGGTCACCACATTTATTACACCAGAGATTCTATCTAGCATGACCCCCCCCTTTTTTTAGGGAGCTGTATTTCCCTTACATTAGAAACTGACAGTATCTAACTCTGCACTCATGAGGAGGAAAGTAAATAAGGACATCTTTCATTTCATTCCCCTCTCATCGATGTTCTTCAGCTGAATCTATTTTTGTGACCCCCTCCCCCTCCATCGCCTTCTTTTAGCCCCCCCCCCCTCACCTCGTTTCACACTCTTTAAATCACAGCCTTCACACTTGCGCAGATCAAACATGGTTCTTCCCTCATTCTGTCCGTCAGTATGTGTGAATGTTTTTGCCAGCGATGGTTTAAATCATAGTTTTCAGTTCAACAGATTGGACATTATCCATGTATTGCATAATGATTGAGTGAGGAAGACAAAGATATAGAGAGATAGATAGCAAGAAATAGAGATAGAAATAGAAAGGTAGAGAGAGAGATCGATATATATATATATATATATATATATATATATAGAGAGAGAGAGAGAGAGAGAGAGAGGGAGAGAGAGAGATTGAGATATATATATATAGAGAGAGAGAGAGATAGAGAATGAGAAATGAGATAGAGAGAGACATACATATATGTAGAGAGGGGGAGAGATAGAGAGATGGATAGATAAAGAGGGGAAAAAGATAGAGAAAGAGCGGGAAAGATAGAGAAAGAGGGGAAAAAGATAGAGAAAGAGGGGAAAAAGATAGAGAAAGAGGGGAAAAAGATAGAGAAAGAGGGGAAAAAGATAGAGAAAGAGGGGAAAAAGATAGAGAAAGAGGGGAAAAAGATAGAGAAAGAGGGGAAAAAGATAGAGAAAGAGGGGAAAAAGATAGAGAAAGCGGGGAAAAGATAGAGAAAGAGGGAGAAAAGATAGAGAAAGAGGGAGAAAAGATAGAGAAAGAGGGAGAAAAGATAGAGAAAGAGGGGAAAAAGATAGAGAAAGAGGGGAAAAGGATAGAGAAAGAGGGGGAAAAAGATAGAGAAAGAGGGGAAAAAGATAGAGAAAGAGGGGAAAAAGATAGAGAAAGAGGGGAAAAAGATAGAGAAAGAGGGGAAAAAGATAGAGAAAGAGGGGAAAAAGATAGAGAAAGAGAGATAGATAGAGATAGTAAGAAACTGAGATAATGAGAGCTCGGGGGTGGTGACGTTGACAGTGGCAGACAAAACCACAGTCATACAAGCAACCTTGCAGATATCACTGGGAAGAGTTCACTCTTCTTCATAAAGGACCATATCTGTGGAAGCGGCTCATCTGGAGATACGGAAATAAAGATAGAAAGGGTATGAGATTTGAACACGGCACAAAATCAGTGACAATATTCCCCCTCTTTGCCAACATAACATAAGAGATGTGTAAAAATGAGCCCACGCGAGAACCCTCTCCCCTCGAGGGGGTGACTTTCTTTGATCCCCAAAAAGGAATGTGACAAAAATAAATTGTCTCATACAGCTTCACTGATAAAAGGTCAAGAAATATGACATCCTGAAAGTATGTTGTGGGCAGGAATGTTGAGTCAGAAGTAAGACCCTTTCCTATGAGCGTCTGTCCCCTCCCTACCATTTCTGAGTGCGTGCCTGTGATCTACAGGCAACAATCATCATCATCTATCATTATACAAATGACAAGGCATAGATGGGTAGGTCATCTTTCAAGATTTACAAAACAGGAAGTGGACATCTTCAGCAACAGAATGGACCATGCACTGAAGCATTATTATTTCCCCTTTCATCCATTTTAGATTCTTCACGTTACTCAATAAGATCCACTTAGAAACCTCTTGGTTAGCTTCGAGTGCTGTCACGAACATGCTGTAGGAATCTGGAAGTGTAGCTAGATGCACAACTATCGTCTTTGTTTATTAAATCACCAATGACTGCCAACTCATCAAATATCTCAACCATCGTTTTGATGTGTTTGTTAATGGATTTACACTCTTTTAATTTAAGGGAATATAATTTTCTCCTTAACGCTAATTTCATAGCGCACGTTTTCTTTTAGAATTGATCAACCAATTTCTTCCAAATGATGATGGGATCAGTCGGATCTTCAATTAAATATAACAGCGATGTTTTCACTGAGAGAACAATTGTGGCTAACGCACATTCTCTTTTTAGTATATACATTCTGTGTGTTTGTACATCAATGTTCTGTTGGGGAACAGATTCCGTTCCATCCACAATTCCTCAGATACCATCTTTCGTCAGTGTCATCTTGCATTGAACTCTCCATGTGTGTAAATAATTTCATTAACTAGTGCCATCCATAATTACTTTTTGTTGTAAACGAAAACTTTTTTTTTTTTTTTTTTTTTTTTTTAATCACAACCAAAAATTCCAAATGGCCAAAAACAAAATTCAATTTTTTTTTTTTTTTTGCTGTAATCAATATATCAATGCTGGGGCCATAACGTTTGTAGGCTAAAACATACCTTGTTAATTTCAATTAAAATTCATATTGGAAGTCATATCAACGGTTAACAAAAAGATAAATCAATTGACACATGTTTTAGTTTTACACACACAGACACAGAGAAGAGAGACACGTCTGCTTTTATTTACATGATCAGACGGAGAGATATGAGTACACATAAATACTTGTTTATATAAACTTATATAAACAAACAAAGGGGAGTAACTCAGAGTTACTCAACAGCTTAAATAACATCTTTATAACAGCTAAACCCAGACAAGGGGAGGAAACTTTTCATATGGTTCAAGGGACAAAATTGTTATAGTCTTCACAGTATTCACAAGTTGACTAACATTGAGAGATTTCCAATATGGAAAAAACTAAGAAGAAGGCTAAAAACTGTTGGAAAGACATCTTCAACAGCCAACTGGGTCCTGCCTGACAAGATGGAAGTAAACTGGAGAGAGGTTCCTTTTCATCAAAAACCACGATCATCATGATGCTGGAAACCGTACAAATAAAATCTTGAAATGTAATTTTATTGTTTTTAAATTTGAAGCTGCAATCAAAATAGCAAAAGGGAAATGCACTACTATCTCAAACAAACTTGGAAAGGGATAATACGAGGGACACTCCAAAAGTAAGGCCTCCTATTTTTTTTATTTTGCAAGAATTGATCAGAAAGGCTTGCAAATTGCATTGTTATGATTACTGAACTTATGCATAGATGACCTCAAAGTTTTATTTCTCTGTTAAAGTATGAGACCAAGAAAGCAACCTGTCATGGATATGCGCCAGAAGCAGAGATGTGTTATTGAATTCCTCTAAACATAAAAAACTAAACTGACACACATTCAATAGCACCTGTTGAACATTTACAAAACCAATACAATTGATGTCAGCACAGTTAGGAGATGGGTTTGTCGGTTTCAGGATGACAACTGATGTAATGACAAAGCATGCTGCAGATGCTCATGGACAGCCACCACCCCATTGCTGGCAAAAGTGCATTAAGAATAGTGGTGATGTAGAAAAATAAATTCTAGAGCACAAAAGGTTACTTGTTTTAATGATAATACTCGTATCTTCGTAGCTCTTCAACTTTTTTTTATAGTTAAAAAACAAAATGGATCACTTTTGAAATGACCCTCATAGATGGCATTCTGAAATCACGCAATGGACAGGTAAAGAGAACAGTGTTGTATCGGAGATGAGACTACCTCTTTCCTTTGACTATCTCGATCTGCCCCTTCCTTTCTCTGTGTGCATATGCGTGTGAGAGTGTCTTGCGGTTGCTTTAACGCTTTAACAGATTGAAACGCTTCTTAGAAGAAATCGGCTCTGCCTCTTTCTTCTTCGGTGCCAAAGTTTTTCTCATTACCATAAATTATCGCTTCCGCAATTCAACCGACGCTAAGAATATATATCTGCAACGTCGCATGATAAATTCTGAAATGCTCGTCTTACACCTTGTAAAGTTTCTGGCCTTACATTAGCGCTGCAAAAAGCACACATCAATTGGCGTTGTCGGACAGAAGATGGATCTGAGGTATTTGTTACTCATCTTCATTTACGTCCATTCTTTGAAACGGTACCAGAAAAAGAGTTCTTACACGAATAAAATTCGAAGCATTTGATTCTATCTCCTAGTTTTTCTGCCGCATCTGAAGTGGAGCTGCTAAAAAAGCCTATCCTGCCTTGACAGAGTACAAAATAGACATCGTGGCTTAGCGGAGGATGCCCTTTTCTCTTCCCTGCAACCTCTCTCCCACAGAAGAGATGTAGCGAGCCTGCCGTTGTTTTATCATTATTTCCATGGCAGGTGTTCGTCCGAGCTCCAATCTCTGGTCCCCCCCCCTCGCCTATCTTTCACGAAAAACACCCGTCTAGCTGAAACCACCATCAGTAATTTTCCCCACTCTTTATCTGTGCCTAAATCAAAACGTAGATTCCATGAACAAAGCTTCTTTCTTAGAAGTGCACGCCTGTGGAATTCTCTCCTGTTTGCCACTTAACTACAACTTGGATATCTTCAAGTCCAACATAAACAAATTCCTGATGAATCCCCCCCTCCCCTAAGTAAGACACTTTATCAAATCTTCAATACTAAGGATTACTACGATACTATCCCATTGATTACTGTACACGCAATAACCCTTATCCCCGAGTGACTTCCGGGCCTTGATAAGTGGTGACCTCCATGTAAAAAAAAAAAAAAAAAAAAAAAAAAAATGCTAAAACCTTGGAACACATTTACCACCGTTATAGGATTCTATTGATAGTCATAGTGAAACGGAAGAAACTGCAATCCAAAGATTGTTTTTAACCATAACGGGTTTTTCTTCAAATTTTGTGTTCTGATTATTTTATTTCAAAGTTCTCAGAACTACCCTTCCTGAGGTTTACACTTGATCTCTATACGAGATACATAGATATTCGAATATCTTATTAAAGTTCTTTAACCTTTCAAACAAAGAGTAAGTTGGGAATATAATTTTCCTCTCCTCAATTGACGAATTAAATATGTTATAGTTAATATCTTTTCTTGCTGTTTCTTGGTTTTAATGGATTCTATGACAAGAATTTATTTAGTCTGGTGGAGTATCTAGCTTCGTGCTGTTACTTGAGTTAACATCACTTAAGTGTAATATATATAAATCTCACCTGTCTGTGTAAATGTATGCATGTATGTATGCATGTTAAAACTTTTGAGATCAGTATTGTTTTGAAACTCGACCCTTCGGACGACAAATATCGAAAAATTGGCCAAAAACATTAATTCCTTCACCCTCAACTGGGCACTTTTCTACAAAGAGGGGGGTGGGGGTTCGCTTTTTTCACTGATATTTTTTAAAGTCATCACCTCTTTTCTATTAACTAGCCTTAATTTAAACTTTCGCTACTTCCAGTTTCGCAAAGGGCGCAACAGCAAAGACATCACGATTTTTTTCTACATTCCTTTCCTCTTTTTGCGGTACAGGTTTGAACCGCCCCCTTTTAAAAAAAAATTTTTTTTATAGAAATTTAAACATTTGGAGTGTGAACAAAAAAAAAAAACAAAAAGACAAAGAAAAAAAAGAATTGAATGATTTTTTTTTTTTTTTTTAGTTCACACTCAAAATATTTAAATTTAAAAAAAAAAAAAAAAAAAAAAAAAAGAAAGCTTTTTCAGCTAATATACTTCTGACAGTTTCTGTTTTTGCTTTTTCATCTTTTTTTAAAATCTTTTGTACGTGAATTTTCATTTCCGGTTGACTGTGTCAAGGTCTTTTCTCTTCAATTTGAAGGCGTAGAGTTAGAATAAGAAATCTTGGAATCCCCCCCCCCCCCAAAAAAAAATCCAAACACTTTTAATAAGAACTGATTGGTTGACTTGTGGTATATCAACTCTTTTTTCATTATTTTGATGCCAAATCCAGCAATTTTTTCTAAAATTACCACGCTTCAAGTTCTTTATATCTTCAAATATTTATTCATGATGCTTAGTTCAATTGTTTCGTAGAAGAAAAATGTTCTTTTTGTTTCTGACTTTGCACAAAATGATTGAGTTTTGCAAAGGGGAAAAAATAAATAAATAAAACGATAACATCAATGTTTGGTGCATTTGTGTTCTGGGTTGGTTGGTTGTTTTTGTTTTACGGCATATCAACCCTTTTCAGCTTATTTAATGCCGAATCCAAAGATTTTGAAGAAAATAGAATATATTTGTTTTTTGCAAGTCAGTTTCTATTTAACCCATAGTTGGGACCCTAACAGGTACTACCACTCCGGGTCAGAGTGGACCTGGGAGCAATGGCAATTAAAGGGTGGCTCCACACTCCCCAGAGCCCACAAGCTGGGGCCTCACCATCGGATATAGTTTAAGGTCATATCCAGGACCTTGTGTTCTGGAAGCCACTAAATTCTGACGGCCTGATCTGGTAGCACCAGACACCTTAACAGATATTACCACCGAGCACAATGGTAACTAAGGGACAACTCTCACAGCCCCCAAATCGGGGCTTCACCACTGGACGTGTTTACAGTCATACTCAGGACCTTAAAGAGAATGGATGCATTGACGCAATAATGCCGCAACGATTATCATATAAGACCAGAGAAAATTTTGCAATCTTCCGTTGAGAATTAGAATTATTGCGTTTTACACGTGTGACGAGATATGATAAATTACAACTCATTTCCGATGAATATCACGAGAAGTTCTCCATCTTCAAAGCAAAGATCCATTATGATGAATCTTTCGAGAGTGGATGGTGGAGAAAACAAAAACATTAATAAAAGACTTTTTTTTTTTTAGAGACAACTTTGGGGAAAATATTGGCACTTTGAAATAACGGGAAAAGTGTCTTATGATTTATGTGTTGTCAGACGAAATTATTCTATGGGGAGAAGCGGACGTAGCAGCTGCAGCTGAGAATGCGTTCAAAGCAAGCAAAAATGGTTTCACACTCAGAGGAAAAAATGTCGCAAAGGACTATTGTATTTACAGTTTCTTTTTATGACAGGAAAATCAATAGCAAACACAATTATGAATAAAACAAACAGTACACATAAGGTGTGTGTGTGTGTGTGTATATATATATATATATATATATATATATATATATATATATATATATGTTTTTGTTTTGTTAGCGATACTTTTTTTTTTAATGAATTCAATTATTTATACGAAAGTGCATTTTTACCTAAATGCGAGTTGGAAATAACTTTCCCTTTGACCAATTTGGTACTCCCTAAATGGGGAGCGGCATATATATTATTTTTAAAATATAATTATCCACTGACACGTATTTCGTCTACAAAATATAGTCATATATATAAATATATATATATATATGATGATTGGAACGTCTTGTCAGACGAGTGCCATTATATGTATGTGTAATTATTCCCTGACAAAACATGTCAGGGAATAATTACACATACTATATATATATATATATATATATATATATATATAGTAAGTTATAAAAATATACATGGCAATTAAACTACACAGAATATTCTGAGTTTCATTGTCGTGAGAATTCGTCAGGCTGACGAATGCGGATTATTCTGTGTAGCTTAATTGCCATATATTTTTAACTTACTACCTAGCTCTACCTATGTATTGAGCACTGTTGAAGTAAATACTGAAAGTTTACGCATAAATTACATTTTCATATATTAATTTATGTGATTAAATGAAGTAGTCATATATATATATATATATATATATATATATATATATATATATACAGTGCCCTACAAAAGTTAGTTTTTCTATTTCTAGCTTCCAAATGGTAATGAAACTTTTTATAAACATAGAAAATGTATTGAAACTAAGATAGGAACGGTGGGAAAAATAAAAAATAATAATTTAACTCAATAATTAGCAATGCAAAAGTTTACAACACGTTTACAAAATAATATCTAGTATTTTGTAGCGTAACCATTATTGTTGATTACAGCATGCAAACGTTTTGAGTAATCTCCTACGAACTTCTTACATGTGTCTTGTGTTATTTTATTCCATTCTTCCACACAAATTCTTTCCAATTCTCGCAGATTTGAACGTTCTCTTCTATTTTTTAAATTTAAATATTGAACCAGTGTTATTTAAGCAATTTTTCACGTAACGATCGTTTTTCTGTTTTTTTTTTTGTTTTTTTTTTACTTCGCTTATCCACTCCCGACCACACACCCAAAAACACCTGGGTACCCACCGATTTTTAAAATTTTAATATTGAAACGGTCTTATTTAAGCCATTTTTCACATGTTCGTTTTTTTTTTGTTTTCATCATTCGTTTGCCTTGCGTTAGTTTTTTTTTCTGATGTTTTGATTACCCCCCCCCCCCCGCTTAAGTTTTAACGTTGTTTTCTTTTTTTACTTCGCTTATAACAAACAAACCTGGTCATTGACGTCGTCGTCGTAATGCTCGACGACTACAGTGCGTGCACCTGTCAATTTGGTTCTTACTTAAATAAATTCAAACATCTTTCAGCAGTAACTCATTCTGGCTGCCCGATTTTATTTTCAAACTTCGCCTCAGGGCTTCGGGTTCGATCCTACCAAATTTTACCCCCCCCCAGTTTCTTTTTTATTTAACACCACACACCCCTCCAAACACCCGGGCAACGCCAGGTACCTCCGCTAGTGTGTATATATATTATCAATAAATTTTCCTCTCGTATGCATGTATATATATATATATATAAGGCATAATCGCGTTGACATACCAGTTCTCTCTGAAGTTAAGCAACGTAGACCCTGGCCAGTACCAGATGGGCGACCATTTTAGAAGGCTAGGTGCTATATATACCGTGCCGAGTCGTAGAAATTTCCAGGTTGTTATCTGGCGGCACATTAATTCACTGGGAGAGATTTTTTTTTTTTTTTTTTTTTTTTTTTACATAGGAATCACCACTTATCAAGGCTCAGAGACCACTCGAGGATAAGGGTTAAGAGTGTACAGTAGTCAATTGGGCAATATAGTAATCGTTAGTAATGGAAATTCAGTAAATTTGCACCCCCAGCCTTTGTTAAGACATGCATCCAGGAGAAGGAAACTGATGTAAAAAAAAAAAAAATTGAAAAAAAAAAAAAAAAAAAAATTGAAAAAAAAAAAAAAAAAAAATTGAAGAAAAAAAAAAATTGAAAAAAAAAAAAAAAAAAATCCTGCGGTCTATTGCATACTCTGTCCCGTAGCAATCATCTGTACCGATAAAGGTTAGCAGTAATACCAAAAAAGTGTGGTTGGTTCTACACAAAGCCTTCACCACTATAAACAAATCATCTGTGTGGATTTCCGAGTAACTTAGTTGTTGTGGCGGAACCTCATACGTCAAAATCCAAAGGAGAGTATTATATATATATATATATATATATATATATATATATATATATATACTTTCTGCCCGTTTTTAACAGGCAAAAGTTATAGCTCTTTGACTTAGAGTGTCTTATGGCAAATGGATGGCTGAATTATGATTAAATTTGTATTCATTTTCGCATTGAATTATAATCCCTATTAATTCTTAACTGTGCATCGAATGGCTACCATAATACTTAGTTCACCGCACCTTATAAAAAAAGGTCCGCACAAGATTGGCTCAGTAGTTTTCGCGAAAACTTCTAGAGGAAATGTGGTTTTGTGCTTACTAATTCCTATTCATCTCTAACTGTGCATCGAACACTTCATTATAACACTTGTCATAACACTTACCATAAAAACTATCGTAAAACTTATAAAACTTAACACATATCATAAAACTTATCATAACACTTATTACTATACAGGTTCACATCGAATTTTAAACCAGATCAGTCAAGTAGTAAAAAAAAAAAAAAAAAAAAAAAAAAAAAAAGAAAAAGAAAGTGGGCCAAACCAACAGACTAATAGAAATGTAATATAGAAACAAACATTACACATATGTGGAAGAGGTGTCAGAGTTCAGTGGTGACAGGCATGTCTGCAAGATATCCGCTATACCATTACTTCTTTATGTTGGGACCCTACGCCAGTAAGCAGCGATTATGTTAACTAGTATGAATTTTGTCCTGGGTCACATTAATCCTTTATGACTTGGTTGAACTAATTTGTTCAGTCGTAAATAAATGAATATAACCGCATAAATAAAGTGGGAATGGATTAGTTCAGTATCTGGATAGATACTAAATATCTCCAGATACCAACTGTCCATTGCTTACGTTCAGTATGCTGCTATCTGTTTCAGATAGTAGAGGATTTCATTTGCTGTCATAAATATAGTTTGTTTTTTTTCAAACACTATGGATAATAATCAAGATAAGTTTATGAAATGCAAAAATTCTCAGTGGTAGTTTAATTATTGAACTTCGTAATTTTTCCAGTTTGAAGACAATCATAGTATCTTTACCGTTTAAACTAAAATTAACACATTTTTTTAATCATCTAATCCAGGTCATAAAGGGTTAAGTATAGGGCAGGATAACCTGGTGACAAACGGAAATAAACTCAGTGCAGCTAGCATGATTTGGGGTCAAAGCTCAAATCCGTAGACAAAATGTGCTAGAAATGCAGGTGTCGAATGATATTACAGAAAAATGACATCACATGTTCAAAAGACAAAACAGAATCTTTGGAGAGTTGGACTTTGGAAGCGAAAAAGAGGACATTTTTTTTTTTTTTTTTTTTTTTTTTTTTAAATCATCTACATCATAATTCAGGTCATAAAAAGCTAATGATTTTTTTTTTTTCTTTTTTCTTTCAGTGTTGGAAACTCTAATTTGACAGTACATTTCCAAAACTGCACTAGAATGCTGCCTCCAGTAAAAGACTCCAAATATTAAATCTCTTGGACTCTTGTCAGAATGGCCTCTGAGATTTAATTAAAACCTGAAAAATAACAATTTTTTTTTTTTTTTTAAATAGTTTTCCTGTTAAGTTTTAAAAATTGGATTTTTTTTTTTTTTTTTTTTTTTTTTTTTTTTTGCTAATAGAATATATTTTTCTAGATTAAAACAAATAATGTTCATAGATTGATTTTATTCATATTAAAAAAAAAAAAAAAAAAAAAAAAAAAAAAAGGTGTTGGTCTTACCTCACATTTGAAGCGAGGTCGGTGCTTCGGTCCGGCAGTGCTAAATTCATAGGCAGGGTTTAGTTTGTGTTTGCCACACCAAGCATACAAAAATTGCTTGATATCTGCTGCAAGAAAGAAAAGGAAACAGTAATGAATTGTTGCACAAATTAGGATTAACTACTTTACTAAAACAAAGAAATTACTTGACGGAAACATAAAATTAAATTTCTAACTTTGGGGAACATTATTTTTTTTTAAAATATTACTCTTTCACCTACAAAGGTTATTGTCAAAGCACATTATCGACACATTTCAAAATGAAATCTATTAATTCATTGAATTTATATGCTGAAAAAGTGTTTTTTGGGAATCATTTGCAGGGTTAAATTTATAATTTTTTTCAAAGCCCCAAATGAGGATGAAACCCTAGTTTTAGACTTCCAGTTTGTTGGCTGTCATGGCTCTTGTGAGCTGTGATGTTGTCTGGCTGTGGAAGTAATTATATATATAATAGCAATTCAGCCCGGCTTTGCTCGGGCCCTATGTACTTTTCATAACTTATTCTACGTGTGAATACACTTTATGTAAGATTTCAAATGTTTAGACCAAAACTTGCCTGAGTAATTTTGTAGAGACCGTGGAGGTCAGTTTTTTAAAAAAAAACTTTTACCTTTGATCTATAAAAAAAAAACCCAAAGTTTTATCGATGTCCAAGTTACCTACATCTAAAATTTCAAGCTTGACACTCTTTAAAAGGTGTTTTCAAACTACTTATTCTTAACATAAGTAATATGTCATGTGAACGATTCATGCATGAACATTAGCAACTCGGGGAAACCGGGGGAGCGAGAAGTAACTCCAA
>NC_136525.1:55605857-55618357 GCF_053919585.1 Euprymna scolopes | reverse complement strand
GATAGCAGCCAAGACGGCTTATTGAACGGACGAAGAGAAAGGCAGCAGAGATGACGACACATACAAAGACACACAAGATAAATTGGTCGCAAAGATCTGCTTTGAAAGGCTTCAATGGAAGCAATGCATGAAATTGGGCTTTTCATCTCGAACCATTCACAACAAATTTGACATTGAAGATTCACATTAAGAAATAGAGACAGCTAACATCACTTAAGAAAACAAGTTATTATACCTATATATATATATAAAAGGCAGTTGTTTGTATGTTTGTATGTTCAGATAAAACTAAAAAAACTACAAAACAAAAGTTTAAACAAGTGAAACATGCATGATCCCCTGTGAGTGCACAGTGAACGAAGCATAAAAAAAAATGACTAAGTTCAGCATTTGCCTCCCCTGCATTTAGCCCCCAAAAGTCCCCAGGGAATGTCAAATCCTGGTGAAAACCAGGAAACAGTGCAGTTTTAGGCATTAACATATGTAAATTTCAGTTCTGCTCCATGCAAAAAAAAAGAAATGACTAAGTCCATTATTTGCCCCCCCCTCCCCCATTTAGTCCCAAAAGCCTCCAAGGCCTTTACATATTTAAATTTGACTTCAGCACTACGCAAAACTGCTAAATAGACATACACAGAAAATTTTGGACGAATATAGTAAAATAGTCCCAAAAATGGAGTGTTTTTATCAGCCCTAAAAGAGCCCCTGGGACACACCCAAGAGTTATCGCAAAGTATAGACAAACAAAATGATATAGAAATCAGTTAGTTACAACTTTTCAGAAAGTTTTATATAAATCAAAGGTATCAATTTTTTTTTAATAAGCACAAAAGCGTTAATTTTAGCCATTTTAACCCAAAAGACACCCTGGGAGGAGGGGGAAGGGGGCAGAGTTTTCCTAGGAAATCTGTTCTGTTACTTTTTTACTCATATCATGTTTAATGTTTGTGAAAAATTTCAAAAAATTTCCAGATGTAGCTATTGAGTGGATGGCCAAATGGACAAATTTAGCAAAAAACTTTTTTTTGACTCTAAATTGATAGAGAAGTTTGTTTTCCAGTCATTTGATATACTAAATTCAAGAAAGTAATTCAGATTTCTTTCCAGGGGTCATTTACCTTGTGCTCACTCATTCCTCCAGTAATCTATAAAAGTGTGTGTCCAATGAGAGGAATGGGCTGGACAAAGAAAGAAGGAAGGGGTTGATGAAAGGAAAGGAGGAGCCCTAAAGAGTTTGGTGAGATAAAAGTTTCAATAGAAATATGTTACAGATTTGCTTTGGGCAACGGCGGGTAGCCCTGCTTGTTGGCGATAAGCAAAAATAATCAAAGGCAACCCTGAAGGCTCCCTTTTTATTATTTACTACACTGAGGTGTAATGGAGGACGTCTCTTCTTTCCCAGGATTACTTCACATACTTTCACCTGATAATGCAAAGCAAGAGGGCATCAAGTACATTTTTTTTTTTTTTTTTTTAAGTTTTTGGTATGACTCAAACAAGGATTGAACCAGAGTCTCTCTGCCCATTATCGAACACTAACAATTATGCCGCTTAGTGATAAGTAATAAAAAATATACACATCCATGTTAATTAGTGACAACTTCACGTGTGTCCATGTATTTCTCGCGTCAACTGTGATAATTACGCATGGAAAGATTATTTTTATTAATTTATTTATTGCAGAGTATCATCCTCATCTTTTTTTTAGTTATTGTTTCACAACGTTTCAACCAATTATTCCTCTGGTCTTCGTCAAATGGTAACCGCAACGGGATCTGAATCTTCTAACTACATCTTAAACAATTACTACCTTCTATAGTTTTCGTCTCACCGTGTCATAAGATTAATTTTTTTTTATTTACTATTAATCAAATATTTATTGCAATCAATAGTGTATACTCCTATTAAAAAAAAATAATTTAATTGTAAGTTTAACTCCATCAGAATGCATTTCAATTTAAGTCAGTAATTTTACTCTTGTTAATAATAAAAAAAAAAACATCTTGTGACTTATTGAAATTTTAATGGAATTTTTAAACATTTGAACTGTTGAATAAATTTTTTAAAAATAAATCCTCATTAAATTAAAAGTCCAAAAGACTTAGAAGGCATTTACTTACATCCAACGATTTTACAAAGAAATTAAATTTTTTGTTGCAATTTTATAATATCCAATAGCAAAAAAACCCCCAAAAACTATAATCAAAATGATTTTTTCCAACCTTGGAAGACCACAGGCCTCTGTGTCTGTAGAGGGCAACACAAAAGCAACTTTTACCTAAACTTCAATCAGTTTCAACTATAAAAAGGCAAAATCAAGAGAAAGGCACCGTGCGTGCGTGCGTGCGTGCGTGCGTGTGTGTGGAGGGAAAGAGACAGGAAGTCATTCTTTGATGTAATAAAACTCACCCACCCCCCATGAATTATTTAGTCTCAACCTCCTGTGGAAAATTAACATTTTTAGAAAGAAATGTTGCTTATGACTTTTGCTTTTTGCTGTTCATTTTGCTGGATAATCAAATATGGTCAAGCAAACAAGAAAGCCATTCTTAACATGGGGAAGAAGTTTGGGGGAATGGTGTGTGACTAATCCCCCAAACAGTCACTATGATTAAAAAATACACACACATGTGTACGTGTGAGGGGGTGTGAGAGACAGGAAATCATTCTTTGATGAAACAAGAGCATAAGCCTCACCACCATCACCACGAGTGAAAAATTTACTTTCACCACGACTAATGTTTGTGCAAAAAAATTTTTTTTTAAATCTAAGTGGTTATTGAAAAAAGTGTGAACAAACGAACAGACAAATGATTTTGGAACAATTTTACATCTAAATTGCCCCCTCCCCCCACCTCGGGGGAAGGAAGCAGAATTATTCTGGAAAATCCATTCTGGCAAAAATTGACTTTAACCATGACTAATGTTTGTCCAAAATTTTTTTTAAAAAATTCAAAGCATAGTTATTGAGAAAAGTGCAAACAAATGAATAGGAGGTCCAATCTTTCCTTTGTCAGGGGGAACCAATAAAAGTCTACCCCCTTCATGAATTGCTTACAGTATTAGCTGTCAGGAAAAATTAACGTTTTCAAAGAGAACCGTCATAAGAACGTAAAAAAAAAAAAAAAAAAAAAAAAAAAAAAAAATCCGCTAAAAAGTAGAAAATTTGCATCCCAGAATTTGATCCAATTAATATTTTAATGTCCAAAATGATAGTGTAAGATTTAAATTTCAAAATTTATCATGAAAAAAAAAAAAAAAAAAAAAAAAAAAATTTCCAGTCAAGATATCACCTGAGTAAATTATACAGGAACGGTCATGTGACTTATCTACCAATTTTTCAATGATTTTTTTTTCTTTTTCTTTCTTTTTTTTTTTTTTTACATAGGCAGCACCACTTATCAAAGCCAAGATGCCACTAGAGGATAAAGGTTAAAGAGTGTACAGTAGAAATTGGACAATATAGTAATCGTTAGTAATGGAAATTCGGTAAATTTGTTAACTTATATGGAACGACTCATCAAAAAAGTTGTTTACGTTAGACTTGAAGACAACCATATTGTAGTCAGCTGGAAAGCAGGAAAACGGAAGACAATTCCACAGGCGTGCAGTTCTAGAAAGAAACTTTGTTCATGGAATCTACGTTTCCTTTTCAGTTGACTTAATGGAATTTGCTTTGATTTACAAGTCTTCTTCCTTCAGTTATTTTCTTTGTCGATTTCAAGCCTTCGATTATATCTTCAATATACTAAAATCAGAAAGCTTTCATTAATGTATGCAATAAAAAAATATTGTAGTTTGTCTGCCCATATAACAGCTGATAATAAAACATCCAAAATGGAAGAAAAAAAAATTGGTTGCAATGTTTACATAAATATAAAAAAAAAAAAAAATTGGTTGCAATGTTTACATAAATATAAAAAAAAAAAAAAATTGGTTGCAATGTTTACATAAATATAAAAAAAAAAAAAATTAATAACAAAACTATAACTTTATGAAATTAGTATAACATAATAAATCAAAATAATCCGATGAAAGAAGAAACAGACAATTTTGACCAAAGTTAACACCTTACACAGCCTAACATCACAAATGCATTTGAGAAGTTTTATTGCCATATCAGCCGAAAGACCCTTGATCTTTGATATGACAAGGGTCCATTTGAAATGAATATTCCTGTTTAGAGCACAATTGAAGCATGATACTTAACTTTTGCGTTTTAAACTTTAATTCAAACCATTATATATAAAAAATAATAATTTTATAAAATCCACAGTAAATTCTCTACAGTGCAATGTAGACTACAATGTATTGTAAACAAAGTCACTGCAGGAAGCCATGTGAAGCTTCCTCCCAGTGCACCGTGATGGGTTCCCAACTAGAGACAGCAATCAATCTATTTCATTGAAAAATGAGTGATTTCACCAGTTTCGATGACAGTGTGAAACATTTGTTGATCATCATTAGATCCCGGGCAATGTAGGGTCTCCCTGCTAGTATTACATATATATATATATATATATATATATATATATATATATATTTCTGTAGAAATATATATATATATATTTCTGTAGAAATATATTTCCTTATAATATATACCAATCCTTATTTAAGAAGCTCAATGTAATTACAGAGCAATATAGAGAATAAAAAAACAAAAAGTTATATTCCAAAATTCATGATGCTGACCATCTTATAATTTATTCCTTTAATTCAGTTAACATACACAATTCTTGACAGTATCTGTTTTGTAGGGCAAAATTAAACACTTAATTATTATATCAATCAGTGAATCTACTATGCCCTTAACTCATCAGAAGAAATAGCAATAAATTATAAGTTGATTGGTTGTTTTTGTTTTACGGCATATCAACCCTTTTCGGGTTATTTTTTTCAATACTGTTTAACATGAATAGAACTTGGCAGTACAAAAATATACTTATTTTTGTGTGTATGTTTATTCCACTTTTTCTTGGAGATTACTGGATCGATCTGACGGAAATTTTGTATGGACATTTATTATAATGAGGTGCAGCAAACTAAGTATTATGGTATCCATTTGACGCACAGTTAGGATCAGTATTTTATGCAAAAATAAGCAATATTCAATCATCAATTTGACAAAGCATTTATTAGAAATAAACAGGCAATAACTTTTACCCATTTTTAACAGATTAAAAACTCTAATATACATACACTGACATTTTATGTACACACACACACACACACACACGTGCATGCATAAGATAATGCTATGTATACGAAAAGCATGTATGCGCACGCATCAACAAAAGAAAGTACAGTTATTACTTAACAGAATGTGTACGGCATTTTCCTTTCTGCCTCCCAAAGGATCCCTCTCATCCTCTTCCCAATACCCCTCCCTAACACCATACCATCTTCTCCGCATTGCAAACAGCATATTTCACCCCACCACCCCTTTCCAACGCTTCTTTTTATTATCATTGCATCTGGGTGAAGCTGCTGCCACCATTCCTACCCTCCTCCACCACTACCACCTACCCACCCAAACAACACATTGCTCCGTTTAATCATTCTTGGAGATAGAATTTTCAAACCCAAACACACACACACATTAATCGCAAGCAAAAGACTCATCGGAATTCATCGTCCTAACAATTTCTTATGCAACCAACACTACTACTACTACTACTACTACAATTGGTTAATGGAAGAGTCTTGACCCTCTAGGAAGGACAAATGATTCTTTTCAAAATCAAGTTATTTTAATAAAAAAAAATTTTTACTACTTTTCATGTGCGTTTTTTGTCCAGAATTTCCCCTATATTAAAAAAACAAAAACAAAGAAAAGAAAAATATCTGTATGATGTACGTAGCCATGACAGGTTGAAAACATCATGTTCCAAAAATCATATAAATTGACCAAGTAGTTTTATTTTTAATTAAATCAAATTTTATGAGTAACAGAAGAAGAGCGACTGTCTCCATCTTAGAAAATAATCACAAGAAACAAAGGAGATAACTCAACAATAATTCTAAACTTGTGAGATAACTCGACACTAAAGTTGTAAGATTTTTTGTTATGTTAACGAATTCCCATTAATTGCTTAAAAATTATTTTCTTTATAAAAATATAACAACTTTATTAATTTACCTAATTTTTGGAATATGATATTTTCATTCTGTCATAGGAACGTGCATCATAATTTTTTTCTTTATTTTTGTTTTTTAATATAGGGTGAATTCTGGACAAGAAAACTCACCTCCAAGTGATGGATACAATAAAAAGAATTTTTTTTTTTTCTTATTACAATTTATTGATTAAAAGTTTTTAAAAATGCTATAACGTGGAATCTTAAAATATTCTGATGACGCATTTTCATTTCTTTAGAAAAAAATAAATAAATAAATAAATAAATCGACACAAGGTTGAATTTTAATGTAGAGAGACCCCCCCCCCCCCGGGGTACTCTGGATTGGAACAAAAATTTGCCCCAATCTAGGATTTATCCTTCACTGACCGAAGACAGAATAGACTAAGTGAAGAACAGATACTGCAATTTGTTCCTAACCAAAAGGCCAAGAAATGAAGCCCTGTTCCTTTCATCGTTTGTTCAACAACAGTAACCACAATACCACATTCACTTCGTAAACTACCCTACTTAAAAAAAATATCCCCAATAGTTTAAATTTGTTTATAAAAATATGATTTTAAATATCTGCCTCGTGGATGCCTTGGTAAAGGGATTAAACTTTAATAAAAATCTGGTTTGGAGTCCAGATAGGTGGATGATAAAGCACTGCAATACCTTTGCTCCAACTGCATTGGCTTTCACCGTATTGGTCTGCCTTTCAGTCAGACTTTGTAACGCTGAGAGGAGGACCCTGATAACTGGACAAACCTAGGTCTTCTTATCACAGGCCCATCCCTGCATCCAGAGAACCAACTCCAGCTTTGAATTGCATAAACACAGCAGATGCTGCGCTGCACGAGACTAGATGCAGAACGCTATTGTTTTATTAGACAAAAAGGTTGTCATCATCAGACGATTTCAGTGGTTAAAAGTTTTACTTTTTTTCTTCGGAAGACTATGTAAAGAAAAGAGAATAATGCGCAAATAAAATAAAATAAAAAAAAAAAATGAAAAACGACGAGAATTGCAATAAAACAATAAATGGCAGCAAAACAAAAAAGTGTTCCCAGTCGGTTGAAAGTTTGCAAGCAGACAAAGAATACAAGATCCGTTTGCAAGTTTTGTTAACATTTTTTTCATCAAATTAGATGCCATTATACCCTTTCATCGGCCGCATATTCCCTCAACTCGGACCCACCAACCATAACAGTTTCCAACTTGACTGATTAAAATGTTATAATGTAGAATCCATCTATGAGAAAATCAAAAGCAACGAAATACAAAAAATCTGAGTCCCAGTTTTGCTCAAACACGCAGAAGCAAATAGAAATGAATTTGATCTCATTTGATTGCGGATTGAAAATGTTTCACAATCCTATCACCTTCTACAGTCAAGAATTGAACGAACGCTGAAGTTTTCTTTTTTTCTTTAAGAATTGTTTGGATTGTAATCTAATAAACTTTGTATACAAACTTTATTAGATTATTTCTAAAGCAACAGTGAATGGTGCAGCCTAACGCGTACGTGCGTAGCTCGCGTTACTTTAAAATTAATAGAGTTTAACCCCCAGTTTCTAGTTTAGTAATAAGGATGATCAAATAAGGTGGAGATAAAACTAAAATATTTAAACAGTTAAATAAAGCATTTGTTCGTTATCCTGATGCTTTTGAAGTGTATAAAATTAACCAGAATATATTAATAAAGGAAATCCAAAACTATATTAGTAATGTATACAATGTATTATATAAAAAATGTGTGTGTGTGTGTGTGTGTGTGTGTATATATATATATATATATATATATATATATATATATATATATATATATATATATATATATATGTCATGGATCAAATGGCATGATGGATAGAGAAGGCTCCGTAAGCCGTGGTGAAAGCAACCTCTCTAGGCTCTAGGAGAAGGAAACCCCTGATATAAAACCTGCGGCGACTGCTGCATCCAATGATGTTGACTTGCTCTTCTTTTTGGTTCAATGTGGTAGTTGTCTAGAGAGTGGGATTGTCTCGGTGCAAAGTCTTTCCTCGCTATAAAACGCTTCAAGCACAGGCATTACTTGATATGTAATGGAATACACATTTTACCATCAGTGTGTATCTCGATGTTAACAAAAAGGTTGGCTGTAGCCTGAAACGGCAAACGGACACTCAATGAGGACTGATGCGGATACGGGCGTCAGTGGAAATAAAGGCTCTGGAACATCCAAGGTCTGGTCCGGCAGGTGTTCAGGGCACCACAGCCTCAACAGATATGCAGGACTGTAGAAGGTTCATAGAAGTGACCGTCCGGCATGTGCTGCTGGTGGCCCTCATGTCTGCCTCATTTGAGCCAAAGATGCATTAATGGCAATACTCGAGAACGGGTTTGCTGCCATCATATACATATATATTAAATTTTTATATATTTTTAATTTTAATTTAATTTTAAATAAATAAGAATGTAAATACATAAAGTACTAATCATAGTAGGGGGTGATAAGTGGTAAAATGGATTAATTCCAATCTCATAAATACAAGACTAGTGAATTAAAAAATACATCCATTTTGAATTTGGAAACAGACGAATCTCACCGGTAAAGAAGACATTTTTTTTTATAACATGAATAGGCTAGCCAAATTGATCAAGAGTAGGAAACTAGATCTAATATCTGTAAAAAAAATTTTTTTTTTTTTGTTATTGTGATTATAGGGAGTTGGTGTTTGATCAACACTGCTGGGGAGCCATGATTCAATATACTGTTTTGTTTTTAAAGCCCCGAAACCGTGTTTCATGGTAAACAACTGATGATACCTTAAATTAACATTAGGACTATAGTGAATTCGAGAGAGAAAGTTGATGCATTGATTGCAAGTGATTTAATGATTTATTGACTAAATAGTTTTCTAACGAATGATAAAAATATAAAAATTAAATGTTTTTTTATATAGCTTTAAAGGTTAAAAAAACTTCCAAGACTATATATATATATATATATATATATATATATATATATATATATATATATACAGATCATATATGCACATATTCTGTTGCATCATAAACATCAAAATCTGATTTTAAAAAGATTTGTATACATAAATAGAAAAATATATGTAAAAGTGTACATTTTCACAAACCTATTTTAAAAAATTTTTTTTTTAGGGAAGGTGGTGTTTGATCAACATTGTTGAAGAGCCACGATATAATATACTGTTTTGTTTTTAAATCCCAAAACCAGTGTTTCATGGTAAACAACTGATGATCTCTAAAATAATACGACTAGTAATAGGGGTCAATCCTTGGACCACTATTATTCCGGATATTCATAAATGACCTCCCTGATAAGATTGTGTCCAAGATGGGTATATTTGCTGATGATACAACGCTCTATAACATGCACAAGGGAAGAACGGATGTACATAAATCTAAGTCAATGGCAGAATCGTTAGAAAATGACCTCCAGACCATCGTGGAATGAGGCCGCAAATAGTAACATTCAATGAGAGTAATAAGCGTCTCTCCTTTAACAATTACAAGACGACTCTCCAACCGCTGATATTCATGACAAATAACACTACCTGAGAATTCTTCCTTCAAACTCCTCGGCTTAAAATTCATGGACAATATGAACTGGAACAAATACATTGAGGACATTGCAAAGGCTGCTGCAAAGAATGTGGGTTTCTTCTATCGAGCTAAAAGACTACTCATACCCGAGAGTATCCTGTAACATCTACAAAACTACCATTCGCCCATGCATGGAGTATTGTTGCCACATCTGGGCACTAGCCTCTCCCTCTTGAATTACGTCCAAAAAAGAGTTTTCAATCTAATATGCCCCACTTTGTCAACTAAGCTTCAACCCCTGTCCAATCCCCACAATATTGCATCCCTGTGCCTGTTTTACAAGTATTTTAATGGAATGTGCTCTGATGAACTCCTTGCACTTGTGTCCCTTTAATATACATATTTCCAAAAAAACAGTTTTGCAACAAAATCTAACCCCTTCACTGTTGAGGTCCTTAAATGACAGAAAGATTTCTACTCTAATAGTTTCTTCCCTTGAACAGCTAGACTTTGGAATACCTTTCCCTGACTATACCGATATGCAGAAGTTTAAATGTAATGTAAACCAACATCTTGTTAATCTTTCCTAGGCGTGGTCTCAAATAATAACCCTTTACGTCCAAGTGGCAATATGCTTTGTTAGGGATGAACGTAAGTAAAAAAAACAAAACAATTCTCAGCACCAAACTAAGCAGTGATAAGAGATTAATCGACTTACAAGCAAATACGTTTTCAACAAAGAAGGATTTGTGATTAAAAGTTGTTTATATATTTAAAATAATTTTTAGAAATATAATTTCAATTATATTATAGACTAGCAGGACCCCTTAATCGGCGTTGCCGGTGGTAGCTGGGTTTACTTCGTAGAGTCCTGGAGGAAAGTAAAAAAAAGTATAAATGCATGCGGTGTAGAATGGTCTCATAAGGGGGGGGGGTAAAATTTGAGCTACTTCCTCTGCAGGTTATGACGATGATGAAAATGGTGCTCCTAGGAATAAATGTAATGTTTTAATATTACAGATTAATGTGTCTGTAATGGAGAGTTCTATAGTTATATGAAGGAATGGCTAATAGCGTAAACATAATAAATTTTTATGTGCCATCTGTTGGTGTAAACCTACGGTATTTTGGTGCAGAAGGACAAAACTGCACCTCTTTTTATATACAAGAAAAAGGGCTTAATACAATAAATTTATGCTCGATATTGGTATCAACCATCTTTTAGTTATAAACCGATTAAGCTTTACTGCCTATATTAAAAGAATAGGACTCAGCAGAAATTACAAATTGCAGCGACAGATATATAAATAAGCTGGCTTATCCACCCCAACCTGGTCAAGGAGAGTATGGCATTCTTTATGTTATACCAAGCTGAGCATGTGGGGTCCCCTCCACGAGTGAAAAATTTATTTTCACCATGACTTATGCTTGTGCAAAATTTTAAATATCCAAGGTGTGGTTATTGAGAAAAGTATGAACAAATGAACGATTTTGGAGCAATTTGGTAAATTGGATCCGGCCCAACTGCTTCAGGGTGAATGCCGAAAAACTTACTTTTTACTAAATCAGTTATGATCGGCTAGCAACAGGAAAAAAAATGGTACTTCTACATTATTGGGATGAGATATTGTAGTCGACAAATGGCGTTTTCAGATAAAAAAAAATAAAAATAAAAAATGGTTTCAACTGATTTTTCTTGTCAATTCTAATGAGTTACAATAGTAGCTTCCAAATCATGCAGTGAAAATTACCTGAATATTACTGAATTATTAAAAAAAAAAAATTTAATCACGTTAGCAAGTGAAAACTGGCCGCTATCTTTGTTGAATTCAAACAGAAAATTACTCCCCTGTTAAATTCTCCTGTGTTTTACGATCGTTTCCATCAAATTCTATATTTATTTGCTTAAATTATTTTCTACCTTATCGATTTTCGTAATTTTTGAGGAATATGTAGATATCATTGTTTTTATGTGAAATTCAGTATTAGTTTCTGAAATCTCGTCCCAATAGTGTAGAAGTTCCAATAAGTTTTTTTAATTTAATTTCGAGTAGTTCAATGCAAATGATATAATTCTTGTATCAACAAAATGATGCAATTTCAGAAAATTTCCTTTGTTTCGATTTTATTTTTAATATTTACAAAAAATATTTTTAATAGTATTTAAAAAAATATTTTAATAGTATTTAAAAAAATATTTTAATAGTATTTATTTTGATTTTATTTTTAACCAGCAGGGGTACCCAGCGTTGCCTGGGTGTCTGGAGGTGTAAAAGGAAAAAAGTGGTGTTAGTAGTGGTGTTTAGTAGTTGAGGGAGGCTCAAACCCGTGACGAACCCGAAGGCGGAAAAGAAAGTGAAAGAAAACGTGACATTTTACTGCTACGCTACGAAGCCATAGGAAGTGAAAAGCGTTCAAATTTAGTGATGTCAATAAAAAAATTGACTTGCTAAGTGAATGCAGAAACGAATGTTTGGCTAAAGGCCAGTTCAGCTTTCCGCTGTTTCATTTATTTGTTTCTCCACGATGTTGAGGAAAACCAACTCACCACAAAATGGGAGTGTCCAAATGAATAGCAATTGTTTCCCCCCACAGTGATCAAAGATGGTTGCTTTCTGGACGTCCCAACACAGAAGGCCAGGAAGCTGTCTTCGCTTTTGATTAGTTTCGCTTTTATACGAAAAAGCCGAACAAATACGCGAGAGGAAGGAATAGTGTGAATTTTATAAAAGTTGATGAAAATAAAAGTAGATACGTGTGTTCGCTAATCTTAGGTATTATAATCTAGGGACTATATAAAAAGTTCTAAAAAAAATA